>NC_091128.1:141951821-142023543 GCF_040183065.1 Periplaneta americana
AGCTGAGTTCAAGCTCCCTGTCCGTAAGTCTGTCCGAGCAGATGGCAGTTCGGTACAGGTATTCGATAAACAACTTATAATGTCATTCACAGTTCAGGAATACCATGATATGTTATTAATTTACGAAGAAAGTCGTCGTAATTCAAGTATGGCAAGAAGGATGTACCGACAACGTTTTCCGCAAAGAAAGTTACTTCATCGGCGAACTTTTGTAGCAGTTTTTCAAAGATTATTAGAAACTGGGAGTCTCTTACCCCATTTCGAAAATCACACAACCAGAAATTTCTTTAAAAATGATACTGCTTTATGGAAGCAGAAGATATTAAAATTTTGCATTAGAAAAAATGTTCGTGTGATTTTGTGCAGTAAAACCATTATTGTTTATTTTTTAGATGTACTGTACAATAAAAAATGGAGCAATATTGTTGAATAAAATGGAAATTTATCTTAATATTCTATTAATGAGACTGAAAGTTTGTATTTGCTGCTTGTTTTATGTAAAGAAAAGTTGCCCTGGTCACCCCTGCATTGGAACAGAGCATCTTTTTTGTACCGGTATGTCTGTACCCGCTCGAGCTGTACTGTGTACTTGTAAACCCCCTCCTCCACATCCAGCAACGTTGCCAAACGTCTAATATTGTAAACTTTAATAATTAGTTAAATATTGCAATTAGAAAAAAATTTAGGACTTTTTTCCTTCCTTATCACATGAATAATCCTCAGTCAAAATAATGGCACTTATACCCTTACACCCTGGATATACAGGCACACAAGAACACACCCACATCAAGTCCTCAACACACAACTCAATTTAAGAATACACACATATTTTTCGACTCCACATTACATTACACAAACACGCACCCAAAGGAAACGCAATCAGAAGGCGCGAAGACCACCCAGTTCCGATGATAGCCCACCGACTGAAACTAGTCAACAAGGTAACCTAGTTAATTAACACGTGAAAGCATATATACTGTATACTTTATATTCCGTAGTAAAAAATATATGTAAGTGAGAAAATGCCAAAAGAATGGAGAGAAGCTGTAATCTGTCCAATACATTAAGGGGTTAGGTACAGCTTACAGCAGTAAAATTTTAGAAATATTCAACATTTTTTTCCTCCGTTACTGTATCTTGTACAATAATGAAAATTGGTATGTATAAAACACTGTCCTTCTGCTATAAGAAAAAAATATTTTTACGATTTAAAAAAATATATTTACTTTTTTTTCTTCAAAATTAATTTCACTGTGCAGTGATGAAGCATTTCCCACATAACTAAAAAATTATCCAATATTTTGTGATGAAATTTTTTGTGTGTATTTGTGCATGTTATATCTACAATATGATGCAAGATCACTTCTCTACCTTTGATAGATTGTCTGATAAAAAAATTAATTCATTTAAAAAATGGTCAAGTATCAGTACTTTCTTCTAACACAAAATAAAAAAATATATTGTTTATTAAGAAATGTAGTTAAAGAGCATGATGTCGTAAACATGAGTTTCAGTAACAAAATAAAAGAGAGAGAACATGGAAAAGTTAACAAGTTTATGAATTATGAGGGAAACGCTTCATCAATGCACAGTGAACTGCCACCATTTTGAATTTGTAAAAAAATATATAAATTATTTTTTTATCCTAAAAATATTTTTTTAATATAGCAGAAGGACAGTGTTTTACACATACCAATTTTAATTATTGTACAAGATACAGTAATGGAAGAAAAAAATGTTGAATATTTCCAAAAATTTTACTACTATAAGCTGTACCTAGCCCCTTAAAGAAAGGAAGTAAACTAAGTTGTGACAATTATTGGAGGATTACATTATTGGATGTTGTGTATGAAGTTCTGGTCACGCTTATAGCAAAAAAAAGATTCTTGCTTGTTCTTTCCTGAAGAATAACTCTTTATAGCAGATCCAACAGAGACGTTCCTCTTTCGTAATGACTGATGATAAAGTCGATACGTAAAGCAAAAACTTTGAATGCCTCTCCATCTGTGACACGATTCGCCAACCGAAAATGTACATACTTGTCAATTTGAATACCGTTAAAGTTTTTAATCGTACTTAACACTTATGTTGTATTTCAACCACAATACTTCTTCAAAATGATCAGAGAATTAAGATAAATGGCACAATTTTTATACAAGAGTATAAAAGAAAGAAGTGTGGAAATAGCCTATTACAAAGGAGAAAACGGAAAAGAGTTTCCTGTGAAAGGAATTTTTAATAATTAGCAGAATCTCAAGTTGATGTTTGTGTACATCGCAGTCCCACACTCTTACCGTCTGGTACACACAGGGTTCCGGTATTGTTCTGGTTATAATTGTTTAGAAAGGTTCTGATCGTGACTGATACAAAGTTCCTGTTGTAATCGGGTGTGTTGGCTGATTAAACTCGATGGGCGTGATCTGCATAACGAAGGGGTTACACGAAGCAACTAAATTTCAAACGAAAAAGCTCTCGAAAAAAAAAAACATTATCTGAGGAAACATTTTGCCTACAGAAATTTACCATTAATACATATTCTATAGTTATGAAGCCTCAAAACAAGAAAATAATAATAATTATTCAATTGGGCTCACAAATTCGGTTACATCTAATCAATACTAAAGTGTGCAGTTAAAAAATGAATGGGTCTATTATTCTGGAAGAAATGTAAGAACTAGGGACCTTACTTTGCTCCAGGAGGCTACAATATTAAGTAGGTATTACTGGAGTTTTTAAGTGAACGATGTCTGTGCGTCTAGCAAGCGAAGTAGCTTGGTATATAGAAATATTTCGTTCAGCTTGACTGACACAATAGATACAGATAAGGCAATGTCCTTAAGATTCCAATTCAGTCTCTGTATCCGCTAATGTTAAGTTTCCCTGTTCAGTGCATCGGCACTTGAACACAATATTCTCTTACATAGGCCTACTTACCTTTTCTCTTATTCCAATTTAAATGCCTCGTGGTGCTCCATTGACATTATTCACAATTATTTTCATAATTGCTATTTGTTCAAGTAATAAAGTTATGAGGGAAAGAAAAAAAAAATAAAAAATCAATATTATGCGACTCAGTTTTCCAAATGCAGTATGCTGCAGCCTCATAAAAATGCGTGTAATTACCGTCACATCGAACTGTCTCAGACAAAACCGTCCTGTTCGAGACAGAATGTCCGATGCAGTATGATGCAGCCTGATAAGAATGTAATCACCGTCACATCGAACGGCCCGAGATAAAACCGTCCTGTTCGAGAAATAATGTCCGATGCAGTATTATGCAGCCTGATAAGAATATAATCACCGTCACATCGAACGGTCCGAGATAAAACCGTCCTGTTCGAGAAATAATGTCCGATGCAGTATTATGCAGCCTGATAAGAATATAATCACCGTCACATCGAACGGTCCGAGATAAAACCGTCCTGTTCGAGAAATAATGTCCGATGCAGTATTATGCAGCCTGATAAGAATATAATCACCGTCACATCGAACGGTCCGAGATAAAACCGACCTGCTCGAGAAAGAATATTGGATGCAGTATGATGCAGCCTGATAAGAATGTAATCACCGTCACATCGAACGGTCCGAGATAAAACCGTCCTGTTCGAGCCATGCAGTATGCTGCCGGCCTAAGATTTCTGAATTAGAAACTACAATATTTTTGCACTATTCTAAAGGATGCGGACTCACTTCCGATCTTCAACATATTGAAGTGTTCACAGTCGTATTTGGAAACTTCGATCTACGTTCTCCATCTGGTTAAGACACTGCTACAAGGACACTTAAAATGCGTGAGTAGTAAAGGAACACACACTCGACGGTACCTTTGAAGAAATTCTTACATTCTCATCGATGTGTTCGACATCTGGAAAGTGACTTCGCACTTTCTCACAAAATCGATAACTAGTTTATCTAGATTAAGTGAACTATTTTCGAATAAAACGCCATTAAAGAAACACGAGCCTTCACAGTAGGCCTCGGGAGGAATTTAAACGCGGAATAAATATGGGAAATACCTCCTATTATTCGGTTGAAAAGCTTTTGTCATCCAGTCTGCTCGTCAAAATTTATAAAACTGTTATATTATCGGTTGACGTGTATGGTTGTGAAACTTGGACTCTCACCTTGAAAGAGGAACAGAGGATGAGAGTATTTGAGAACAAGGTGATTAGAAAAAAATATTTGAAGCTAAAGGGATGAAGTTACAGAATAATGGAGAAAGTTACACAACGCATAACTGCACGCATTGTATTCTTAATCTAATATAATTAGAAACATTAAATCCAGACGTTTAAGATGGACAGGGCATGTAGCACTTATGGGTGAATCCATAAATGCATATAGAGTGTTAATTGGGAGACCTGTGGGAAAAAGACCTTTGGGAAGACCGAGGCGTAGGTGGGAGGATAATATTAAATTGAATTTGAGGGAAGTGGAATATGATGGTAGAGACTGCATTAATCTTGCTCAGTATAGAGAACGATTCGGGCTTATGTGAGGGCGACAATGAACTTCCGGGTTTTTTAAAGATTTTTGTAAGTAAGGTTACGCATTAAAATGCGTTATCCCAATAATATCTGGGTGAGTTCCTTTGTCCTTCGAATTTGAAGAAACTGATAATATTAAATTTAGGATCACGATCTACTCTACGGTGAACTACTGCGCCTCAGGAACTTCCACGCTACGCTGTTGGTAATAGGCCTACAAACTCGTCCTCTCTGCAATGAAGATTTTCTCACCCTATTGCGATGTGTACTGTTTCAGTTTCGATGTAACATTAGCTTTAATTTTGGCTTGGTTTAAACACGAGATACATCCACACTGTTAATAACTCCAAAATGTTTACTGAAGTTGCTGAATGTGGGATTTTGCTACCTGGAGTAACCGCAGATGTTGGTTAATGAACTGAGATAATGGAAATTCCAGAGTGTGTAGCCTACAGTTAACGGTCAGAAAGAGCCTATTAGCATGAGGAGGGAATGGGAAGTGAAAATAATTAAAGTAACAATGTTGAAGTAATAATAAAAGACGGAAAACTGAAATATTAAGAGGCAAGTTTAGAAATAACAACACTGCAAATGACTACGAATAATATAACTGATGCAAGAGACGCATGAAAATATCCAAAATAACGCAAATAACACCATTAAAAATGCCGAAAGAAAAAACTACGAAACAACGTACAAACAAAATATCCCAGTTCATTTAATCTCTCTCAAAATATGTATTAGGTTGATGCATAATTTCGTAGCGCTTTTGTTCATAACACTGCGTTGTTAGGAGATTGTCGTTTGTCATTTGTTATTTGAAGTGTACTTGTAAATACGCCTTGAATTTTGCGGACATGAAGAAAATTCATGCTGTTTGTGAGCTAAAGAAGATGGAGTGCGAAGTAGAAAAGTAGGAACACTTCTGACATATTCTTTTGTTTGAGTTTAATGGAGCAGCGGAGACAGCTCGAAACATGTGTGCCGTGTACGGAGAGAATATCATCGGAGAAAGGACTGCAAGAAAATGATTCTATCGTTTCAACACACAACATCCAGTACAAACATTAGTGTCCGTCCACAGAAGATAATGTTATGCATCTGGTAGGAAAAAGAAGGTGTCGTGTGCTACGAATTGTTTCCCAGAAATGTAACTACGAGGGTCACTCCAAAAGTAATGCACAACATGTATTTAAAAATTACATTTTTATCCTACATCTTTGCTATTTTCACAAAATGTAGATACATCCTTTAGGAACAAAATGTCACTTTTCTACATAATCTCCGTCCCTTTCAACTGCCTTACGCTACCTTGGAATGAGGGCCTGTATACCAGCATGGTAAAAGTCTGGACCATGAAGTCTGAGCCACTCTTTAGGCCACAAAATATTACACATTTACTGTTGTTGATAATAAATGTATATATATTTTAACTTCTCACGGAAAAAAACAATATTAATCATGGGTGATAAAGTTTTCTAACGACTTCAGCACAATTTCTTTAAGGCCTTCCATGAATTGGAGTTGCCGTAAATACAACGAAACGTGGAAGAAATTTTACGATTTACAAAAGAATTTAGTTATGGAAATATATGTTACACAATTTGCATTTTTCTGTTCATATATTTTAAGAATTCTTATTAGGAGAAGGTTGTCGTCTATACATGAAGTATTTAGCTGAAGAAACTCAGAAAAATTACGATAGTCGCAGATTGATACTGAACCTGGAGTGTTCAAACTGACTGAGATTCCAAAGAACATGGAGGGAAAAGTAACTGATATATATAGGCTACCTACGGATGGAATGTTGAAACTAGATCTTTTTTCGCATAGCATATTTTGTATCAAAAGAGTAGGCCTACCTCGTGCTTGAGAAAGAAACTCTTAAATTTTATATAACATTTGCAATGTCGTATAATTTATGCAAAATAAGTTTCTTGTCTATGATTACCATCAAAACAAAAGTGAGAAATGCCCTTGAACTTTAAAATTATATCTGTATGTGTATCGAAAACTTAGTCCAGATTTGAGAGGCTACTTTCTGAAAAGCAGGCACACTTATCATATTAATTACTTTTTACTTTATAACTATCGAAAGATTTTTTTATTTTTATATTCAGCATTTTTTATGTTTATATTTCTAAATGAAAAATAAATGTATGTTAATAAGGCGTCTTTGTTTTGCTTTGTGAACATCTCGTGACCCCCCTCAGCTTTTTAAACGATCCCCTGGGTGTCTCGATCCCCACTTTGGGAACCACTGGGTTAATGAATTACAGCATTTAACTAAGAATGCCAAGCGGCACTGTTTAAGTACGACTTACATTGTTGAAAACCGTTGTTTGGGGATTAACATCGCTACTACACTTTAACAATAACTGCGTGGTTTTGTAGTTCGGTGTTCGGGGCCTGATGGAATTTGACAGGACTATTATGAACGGAATGAAAGTTGTGTTTCACAATATGTTCGGCATAGACGAACGGTGTAATGATATATACTCGTACATAAGGAAATTACAAGACAACTACATGTGGTGCTTATTACCTCAAATATTTCTAGTAGCTTTATAGTATCGATGTAGTAAGTTTCACGACTTTGTGAAAAACTGTCAACATTCCTTTGTACTTGTAACTGCGTTCATATTCTATTGGTTTAATTAAGAGATTAATTTATTACAAGCTTTCGTTAACGTAACACAACTTTCAAAATATTCATCTGCGATTTATTCCTTTCTGATAAGAAGTATAATGCAAGTAAGATAGATTTCCTTAGCTGCGCTAGGACGTGAGTTTGATTCCCGCTTGGGTTGATTATCTGGTTGGGTTTTTCTCATATCGTAAGGCGAATGTCATGTAATCTATGGCAAATGTTTGGCTTCACCTCACCAAAGCCATCTCGCTATCACCAATTCCATTTACTCTAGTAATTGATACAGCGTCGTTAAATAACGAACTACAAATCGAGTATTGCATATTAATTACCTAATCCAATACTTAAGGGGAAATTCCACTGAAAATCATGAAAATTTTCCAAAAAAATTTTATTGGCTATTTCATTTCTTTAGAATGTACTACATTTTTTTACCCCAAATGGATTTAGTTCAATTCTGATTACAAATATGTTTATTTTTTTAAGGGGGTGTGGCATTTAAAGAGTTGACAAAATTATTTTTTCATCAAAGAATTCTTTCTATTTTTACAAATTCCTGGTTACAAATCTAGTAACTTTTTGTTCTAAAGTTGGCTCCTTGAAGTTACTAGATGAATGTAGCGGAGGAGAATTTCAATAGGTATACGTTACATAAATATTAATTTTACTTCCAAATTCATTTGTTCGTAAGTTTATTTTTCTGGATTCAACACCAACTTTCTTACGACAGATATTCATAAATCTGGATGAAATTTTTACTGGAATTATAAAAAATAACATTTTCAAAATTAAAAAAAAACTGAAAGTAAATAAATGAGATATTTCATAAAATGAATGCATAGAAATGTTTCTCCATATCTTTTGAATGTTATTTATTTTTATTTAAGTAGGTTATTTTACGACGCTGTATCAACATCTTAGGTTATTTAGCGTCTGAATGATATGAAGGTGATAATGCCGGTGAAATGAGTCCGAGGTCCAGCGCCGAAGGTTACCCAGCATTTGCTCAAATTGGGTTGAGGGAAAACCCCGGAAAAAACCTCAACCAGGTAACTTGCCCCGACCGGGATTCGAACCCGGGCCACCTGTTATCTTCTGAATGTAACCAAACAAAAAGCAAACTTAAAAATTGAGATCTTGTACTAAATTCTTGGGTTTGAAAATATTTCTAAAAATAATAGAAAAAAATAAAAACCAAAAACATTCGGGAGTTCAAAATTTGAATTTCGTTAGTTCTTTTACAATGAAACATCCTCTCAAAATTTGATTGAAAAAAATAATTTGGAAAAAAAGTTACCATTCTTAGTAGAGTGTCCCCTTAAGGGTACTTGATTCTCAAAATTGTGATTAAACACTCCACAGGCACTCGTATTTGCGATAATCTTCAATAAAGCTAATCATACTTGTCGCCATTTTTAGCTTAAAAGTCCAACTTCACCAAACAAAACAATTTTCAGTTTATTCATGACCACCGACAAACAATAAGCTGTTCGCTACATGCTACCGTTGAATGAAATAACGCATAAGATACCCACTGGCGACGGGTAACTTTCAATGCATGCGCTCTCATTCTTAGCGGAAAAAGGCACGCATAATTGAGTGCGTTTCGTTCACTCTTGCATGCATTGCTTGAATGCGTAAAGTAGAAAGAAAAGTTGAACCATGTAGATGCACTTTAACTAGTTAAAATTGTATGCCTGTTCAATCACTTGTCATCTAATATAGGCACGTCCGTCTGTATTCCGAGCAATGTCGTATTCATTAGATTTATTATGTACTGTATGATGTGAATGTACGATGCCATGATGTTCTTCAATCTATATCTCTATATTTGTAGTCCACTTTCGTTGTTTAGAATTCCTTATTATACACGAACTAAAAGTTTAATTGAAACAATAAACTGCAAAACATTTTTACGCGCAAACACGCTCTAATTATTGTATAAACCGCAGAAATTCCTACTTGATTTTTAATAATCCTCACCCATTTCTCTCGACATAAGCTTACGTACAACACTTTCTCGCTGTTTCAATATACAGACGTGGACAAATTATTAACAAAATTGACGATTTTTATGATAATTCTATTTACAAAATTTAACTTTTCAATTTAGACTACAGTTGAAAATTTTGCGTATTTCTATCATTACGGTAGATAGAAATATGCAAAATGTCAAATGTAGGCTATTCTAAATTGAAGAGTCAAATTTTGTAAAATATATATAATGAAATCTTCAATTTTGCTAATAATTTGTAAATATGCAAAAATGTCAACTGCAGTCTAAAGTGAAGGGTCAAATTTGATAAAAATATATAATAAAAAATCTTCAGTTTTGCTAATAAATAATTTGGAAATATCCAAAATGTCACCTGTAGTCCAAATTGAAGAGTCGAATTTTGTAAAAATATACAAAAAAATCTTCACTTTTGCTAATAATTTGTAAATATGCAAAAATATAAATTGTAGTCTAAATTGAAGAGTGTAATTTTGTAAAAATATACATACAAATCTTCGATTTTTCTAATAATTTGGAAATACGCAAAGATGTCAACTGTAGTCTAAATTGAAGAATCATACTTTGTAAAAATATAACTCCAATTTTGCTAATAATTTGTCCACGTCTGTAATGGTGGTTTCAAATTTATTTATTTCTTTAGATTAAAATTATGCTTATTTATGATAACTCTAGGTAAACTTAGATTGGAAATTTATCTTTTGAAGAGGTGGAGAAGTTCAAATATCTTGGAGCAACAGTAACAAATATAAATGATACTCGGGAAGAAATTAAACACAGAATAAATATGGGAAATGCCTGTTATTATTCGGTTGAGAAGCTTTTATCATCCTGTCTGTTGTCAAAAAATCTGAAAGTTAGAATTTATAAAACAGTTATATTACCGGTTGTTCTGTATGGTTGTGAAACTTGGACTCTCACTTTGAGAGAGGAACATAGGTTAAAGGTGTTTGAGAATAAGGTGCTTAGGAAAATGTTTGGGGCTAAGAGGGATGAAGTTACAGGAAAATGGAGAAAGTTACACAACACAGAACTGCACGCATTGTATTCTTCACCTGACATAATTAGGAACATTAAATCCAGACGTTCATATTTGCTCGAAAGCTTGAAAATAGTCATGGAAATAATTAGCTTTTGGGCTCAGTCTAAACAGGGAGTCACAATAATTGTTTTCTTTAATTTCAGCATATTTTAATCTACGTGCAATATGAATATGCCCCTAAGGAACTTAACATTACTATTTCATACAAATTCTAACTAAATTTTATTTAGTCAATCTTTAATTCACTTCTATGAGAAGATTCAGACTAATCTGACAATAATTGTTGTGCAAGGAACTTTTTTATTCAATAAACTGCTTAATATTTTAAAGTTAACAGCATTAAAAAAACATTTCTCTCAGCTCACGCACCATATGTTTGGTTGAATTTTAATTACATGGCTAAACAGTCTCAAATATAATTACGATCATAAAAATAAAAAAGTGGACTTTTTTTAATTTTTCATGATTATTTTACTATAATGTCCCCGCAAGTAGCCTATTGAATGAAGTGTAATATTGAACAAAAAATGATCGCGGACGTAAGGTGCTGAATGAAACGTTCTGGAAACGCAAACTTCTGAGAAAATATGACTATGAAATCCTGAATATTTTCTTCGAAAAATGATCTTGAAAATTACAGTAATAAAATTATTTTCAGTCACTCCTACTCCATTTCAGTGCATGTCACGCATTACTTATTTACCCTCGCTTACCAGTATTTGTTTTCTATCTAATCTTCAGGCAATTAATGTTCCACATATTGCATTTAAGAAATCAGGAATATGTGTCAGCGTTACACTGACTCGGAGCATGCAACAATGGAGGTAGCAACAATTGGGATGGCAGGTGCGCTTGAGAAACGGAGCATTGCGTAGAATTGTGTAATTCAGCGCAGCAACACGAGTATTCCCGCTAGGAGTGGATGGAGAAAGCCGCCAAGTTCGCTCTGTTTTACGAACCGCCTCTACTGCGCACCTCTCGTCTGATTTATGATAAACTGGCGGAAAATAACAACCCCGAACTTTAATTTACATGCATTCTCCGGTCTGCTTCATTTGAAAGGTATTTTGTTTGAAAACGCAGATCTCCAGTTTCCGCTAGTTGTAAAACTGTCTAGTAACGATTAATTTGTTAGTTGTGAAAGAATATAGCGTTTTGTTCAAAATTGAAGCCCTTTTCTGCGTGATTTATGTATGTATGTATTTATTTATTTATTTATTAACACTACAATTGGGTATACACCCGGTGGCAGTGATATATAATATACAATAGTGCAATTACAATAATACAATAATTACAGCAATAAAAAATAAAAAAAATATAAAATAAAATAAACATAAACACTATATGATGAAAGAGTGATGGAACGGAGAAAAATTCTCTCCGGCGCCGGGATTTGAACCCGGGTTTTCAGCTCTACGTGCTGATGCTTTATCCACTAAGCCACGCCGGATACAACCCCGACGCCGGTTAGAATCGTCTCAGATTAAGTTCCATCTCTTGGGTTCCCTCTAGTGGCCGCCCTCTGCACTACGTCATAGATGTCTATGAACGCAGGACCGAAGTCCATACATGTGTTGAGGTGCACTCGAATGAGTGACTGGTTGGCCGGGATCCGACGGTATAGAACCCAAGAGATGGAGCTTAATCTGAGACGATTCTAACCGGCGTCGGGGTTGTATCCGGCGTGGCTTAGTGGATAAAGCATCAGCACGTAGAGCTGAAAACCCGGGTTCAAATCCCGGCGCCGGAGAGAATTTTTCTCCGTTCCATCACTCTTTCATCATATGATGACGCAGAATATTTGCATGGAAATATCATATGTACTTCGGTACATCAAAATATATATAAACACTATAAATAAATAGATGCAATAAACCTAGGACTATAAATAAAAACCATTCTATAATAACGCCTACAATAAGCAAAAGTAAACCTAACTTACAAGTACAGTACTTCTATTTACCCAACTATTACCAATTTAAGGTATATGTACACCCACAAAACGCAAAAAATGATGAAAAATTTAAATTTTCAAAGTATAACTGTTTAATAGAGAATTTTCTCCCCTTTAATTTGATTTAAGAATTTTCGATTTATGCCTTATGGTTTTTCAGATAAGTCCCATTTTCCAAAATTCTGCGTCATCAGCCACGGTCACTTCTACGAAGATCACTCCAAAAGTAATGCACAACATTTCTTTAAATTTATTTTTTATTCTAAACCTTTGCAATTTATGGAGGTCATAGATACATCCTTCCCCCTTGTATTCAAATTTAATTTAAGTCGTTCCCGTGAGTGGCGCCAGAGAGTAGCTCAGACGTGTTGGTTCATACTTTTATCGTGCAGATATACAGACCCTCATTGCAAGGTGGCGTAAGGCAGTTGAAAGATGCGGGGATTATGTGGAAAAGTGATGTATTGTTCCTGAAGGATGTATCTACATTCTATGAAAATAGCAAAGCTGTAGGATAAAAATGTAATTTTTAAATAAATATTGTGGATTACTCTTGGAGTGATCCTCGTAGCAGTCAATCCCCTCGTCCAGCATTGCTTGTAAAATAAACTTCTTTCTGGTCCCAAAATAAATGAATAGATATGATCATTAGATTGAAAACACGTTTTTACATAATGAAGTAATTTATAGTCTTTTACTGTTAGTCTTAAAACTGTAAATTTGTGTGTCAGTGATGTTGTATGTCATTTTAATAAGAGTCCAAAAGGAGAAATTAAAATTCTGAGGAGAATAAGCATAAACCCTGGGACAAACACCATCGCAGGATTTGTTGCATCAATGGAAAATAAGGACAAAAATGCCAAAAAACATTCAACACCTGAAGTTAAAACAAGGAGGAGGTATTTGAGAGGCAGAAAGAAGCTGAAACAGGACCGACATGAAGCTGCTTAAGGTGTGACATATGATGATGCAGTCTTCCAGGCTCTGAAAGTTTGTGGTTCATTTCCTGTAAATAGTAATTTTAGAATATTTAATTCTTTTAAACATATCTCAGTCAAATATGGCGATACCATTTTGAAGCTTGAAATTTCCCCTAGTGCCTGACAATGAGTAAAATAACATTAATGTAGTTAATAATTATCTACGGATTTTTTACGTGATATATGCAACATAAAATAGTACTATAAGTTACATATATGTTAATATTTAATTAATGTAAATGAAAATAAAAAATAGCTCTATGTAAGGCACTAAAGAAAAGCTTTAACTATAAAACAGTGAAAAATATGTGGCTCTATGTTAAAAACTGCATGAGCTATCATGTTTCAAGTTATATGTCAAAATTATAAACAAAATAATTTTTATAAACAATTTAGACATAATTTCAAGGGATCTGTTCACTTCATCCTCTTTCTGGTACCATTCTCAATGGTACAAACATTTTACAGAGCAAAATTATGCAAAACAAAATTTTTGTATGTAAAGGTGTACATATACCTTAAGTAATTACATATCTTACTTACTTACTTACTTACAAATGGCTTTTAAGGAACCCGAAGGTTCATTGCCGCCCTCACATAAGCCCGCCAGCGGTCCCTATCCTGTGCAAGATTAATCCAGTCTCTATCATCATATCCCTTACATTAATTATATATCGCCTTAATTAATTACATATCAACTTAATTAATTACATGACACAACTTAGATAATTACACTGCACTTACAATTACATTTTCAGTCTAATCTTCTCAACCTTTCCTTAAATGTACTGATTTTGATAGGACCACCCTGAAAGATTGCCGCAGGTAAGCTGTTCCAGTCTACTATTGTGCGGTTAACAAAGGAAAAGTTTGCCACATCCGTTCTTTGTTTTCTACATTTAAACTTCCTAATATGATCTGCCCTTCCTAAGTATGATGGTGTTGCTAATCTAGCATTGATGTCGGTCCATGCTTTGTGTCCCATTTGTGCCTTAAACAATGCGGTGAGTCTGGTTTTTCGTCGCCTTGATTTGAGAAATTCCAACCCTAACTCTTTTACTATCTCTTCACCATGTCCCTTCCCCATTTTGACATATTTTGCTGTCTTGCGTTGGACCTTTTCTATTGAATCGATTTGGTTTTGTCTGTACGGATCCCAACCTACTGCTCCATATTCCATTGGACGAATAGGTTCAGATAACTCATGTGCACAATGTATCAAAAGACAAGGTCAGTCGTTATAGAGGTGATAGAGGACCTGATTTTCTGCAAAAAAATGTTAATACTATTTTTCTGAATTCGTCCCCGTTTTCGAGATACACCATTCATAGTGTTCTGCCCAATGGAAGGTCTTTCACTGCAAACTGAGCATTCTCCAATATTTTCTACTTTTCGCCTTTCTGTTACTCTCTCATAAGATCCGTATAGCTCAATGTCGTCTAACATCTGACACCGTCTTCTGCTTCGAAATCTTCTCACATTCACCATTTCTTCCAGTACATCCTTCACTAAACATATTCTTCTCAGCCAGTGACCCAACCAATTCCTTTTTCTCTTCCTGAACAGTTTCAGCATCATTTTTTCTTCACCTACTCTTTCCAACACAGCTTCATTTCTTATTCTGTCTGTCCATTCCACACGTTTCATTCTCCTCCATATCCAAAGTTAAAATGCTGCTAGTCGTTTCTCTTCACTTCGTCGTAATGTGCAAGTTTCTTCCTCCATACAATGTCATACTTCACACAAAGAGCCACCGGCGTGGCTCGGTCGGTTAAGGCGCTTGCCTGCCGGTCTGAAGTTGCGTCCGGGCGCGGGTTCGATCCCCGCTTGGGCTGATTACCTGGTTGGGTTTTTTCCGAGGTTTTCCCCAACTGTAATGTGAATACAAGGTAATCTCTGGCAAGTCTTCGGCCTCATCTCGCCAAATATCATCTTGCTATCACCAATCTCATCGACGCTAAATAACCTAGTAGTTTATACAGCGTCGTTAAATAACCAACTAAAATAAAAAATTCACACAAAGCACTTCACTAGTCTCTTGCTTAGTTCTTTTTCTAGAGGTCCGCTGAAGATGCTCCTTTTCCTATTAAAAGCTTCATTTGCCATTGCTATCCTCTTTTTTACTTCCTGGCAGCAGCTCATGTTACTGCTTTACTGAGATGAGCAGCGCTCTTTTCAGCAGTTGATGATTGTAAACAAAACGCACGGACCAAAGATGCCTATCCTGATACAGCTATTTATCCGAACCGTACTGGTCAGGAAGAGAAAAAGGAATTGGTTGGGTCAATGGGGGTGAAAAGAAACTGCCTAGTTAAGGATGCACTTGAAGGAATGGTCAATGGGAGAAAACTTCGTGGCAGAAGAAGATATCAGACAACATTAAGGTATATGGATCATATGCGGAGACTAAGGGCCGATTGTATAAACCATTTAATCTTAGATCAGAAGTTAAATTGGTCCTTGTTCTAGCTGAACTTGGAATTTTGTGTTGTATAAAGTCTAATCTGAGATTAATTTGTCTCAGACTAAAGTCAACTTTGACTGAAGAAATGTCTCCGATTAAGTTAGATGATCCAAGTTCAGTTATTTCTTTTCTGTTTGAAATATACGAGTGGCAGACTGTGCAAATTGAATAACCATTATTATTAATATTAATAGATATGGTAGTTACACTTATATTTTTTTTTCAATTTCTTGCCTTAATACACAAACAATCTTATATTTTATAAGGCTCTATCGTGTTCAGCAGTATCAAATAACATAACCTATAATTATATTATGTTTATAACAACCATTAATTATTAATGGATGTGATAGGTACATTTATAAATGTTCAATTTGTCGTTTTATAAAGCTTTATTATGTTTAGCAGTATCAAACACCATAACATAACAATTTGGAGAACAGTCAACCTTCTTCTTATTGTCCGCCATTATTTACATTCCACAAATAAACCAGTGTCTCCAACAGTGTGTACGGAAAGTCGCCAAAAAGTAGTTGTAAAGTCGCTAGATTTCTCATTATCAACAAAGAAAGATTAAATTTTGTCACTATGGGGTGCTAAAAAGTTCGCTAAACCCCTATTTAAGCAATACAAAAGTTAAAAGATATTGTTATCAAAAAAGAGTTAAAGTCGCTAGATTGGCAACACTGAACAAACTTGTGCAACATGGTCCGCGCTTCACATATTTCACCTGTTTATGCGATGTTGCCAAATCCTTTTCACGTGAACTTAGATTGCATTTGAACCAAGGTAATTTGATCGCAGAAAAGTTTTATACAATAGAAGTAGTGTCTGAACTCGGTTCACTTTTCGATCTTCGATCAAAGTTGATCTTTAGTCAGGGAGTTTTATACAATTGGGCCTAAGAGTAAGGCTGAAAATAGGAAATATTGGAGAATGCTGGGTTTGCAGTGAAAGACCTTGCCTTGGGCAGAACGCAATGAATGAACGAACGAATGAATGAATGAATGAATGAATGAATGAATGAATGAATGAATGAATGAATGAATGAATGAATGAATGAATGAATGAATAGGAACTTTATTAATTGATTGTTTTTACTTGTAAGCTGATTACAGCCCGGATGTGTTAGAAGAACTTACTGTTAGTACACGTGCATGCATGCACAAATATTCACTATAATACACAATATTAATGTGGAATTCATTCAACGTTAGTATAACAGGATGTATTCATGTGTCATTTTACTTTATACTCTGCTGTAAAGGAAATCATTCGGAGAATTTAAGTGAAACTTCTACGGCACAATACCTAACCGGTACGCATATATTACAGAAACGGAAAATAGTATCTTCACTAATAAATTTACGTAAGCATCAAGTTCTACAGTTTGCGACATTTCTGCTGACAGTCATTAACGTAACACTAAATGCCGCTTTTATAAAAGATATTCGATTTAAAATTGTAAAAGTCAAGAAAATGAACATTATTTTAATATTAGAGGAGAAAAATTCACTCCGGCGCCGGCGAATTTTTCTTCTCTAATATTAATTTCGGAATATGTATGATAAGAACTTTCTTGTGTTAAATTTTAACGTACCTTGCTAACATGTTTCGACCTATTTTGGGTCATCTTCGGAACTGGTCGTTGTTGGTCTTGGCGCCACTTGTTTCCTGTGAGGGTGTGTTCGTAGTGCAGAGTCAAAGAGTGTATGTGTTATGAAATTGAGTTGTGTGTTGAGAATATCGTTGGGGTGTGTTTTCGTGTGTCTGTATATTTCATATTGTTCTAGTGTGTTGAGTTTCTGGCTTTTTGGTTAGATGTGCAGTATTTCCATGTCTGTGTTGATGTCTCTGTAGGTGTGGTTGGCATTTGTGATGTGTTCTGCATATCTGGAAGTGTTTTGTAATATTGTTATGGCTGTGATGTGTTCTTTGTTGAAATGATCTGCCTGTCTGTCCTATGTAGAAGTTGTTGCAGGTGTTACATTTGAGTTTGTATACGCCTGTGTGGTTGTATTTGTTTGTTTGTGTTGTTTGTGTGTTGAAATATTTTTGTAGAGTGTTTGTAGTGTCAACACACTAGAATAATATGAAATATATAGAAACACGAAAACACACCCCAACGATATTCTCAACACACAACTCAATTTCAAAACACATACACTCTTTGACTCTACACTATGAACACACCCTTACAGGAAACAAGTGGCGCCAAGACAACAACGACCAGTTCCGAAGATGACCCAAAATAGGGCGAAACATGTTAACAAGATACGTTAAAATTTAACACAAAGTTCTTATCATACATATTCCGAAGTGATAACAGTGTTGAAAGTTGTGTAATCAAGATGTATAATATTAATTGTTACCATAACAGCTATATTCTGTAGGACCAATAAAATAATAATCTTTAGTAAAAATTATTTTTTTTAATTAGGAAAATAATTTATATACTAAATACGTTTATATAGGCTACATAATATAGTGTACCGTACATAAAACAATGAAAATACAAACGAATAAATTAATGAACAAATGGACGAACGAGGAGATTAAGACTAATAGTCGAACAAACTGACTAAAGACAGTGGACCATACGAAAAAAGAGAAAGCATGTCTACAGAAATTTCTCGATTTGTTATTCCTTATCATTTTTTGTATCAAAGATTATCAAAGCGAATATTTCCTTTAAAATTTTCGAACTCTATTTATTTATTAGTCTGATCCAACATTTCGGGTTTGTCTTGCGACACAGAATAGCTCGCAATAAAATTTAAAATGAAAAATTATATAAACAGGTTTCAGACAAAAGAAATTAAGACATAACAAAAACGAGATCTAGTACAATTAAACTGAGTGTACTCCATAAAGATGCTGACGAAATATCGCTACGGAAAATTTTATTATGGTGGTCACGATGGTAACATGAAGTTCTCTTCAGCTTGTATTTTTCCCTCCACTTTACAAAGGTTTTCGGAATGGTGCCTCTCACTCCAAAGAAAAGACCGGTAACTGTGCTTGTTTTAAGGAGGACACTCCATTAAAATTGACAACTTTTTTCATAATCATTTTTTTTTCAATCAAATTTTGAGAGCATGTTTACTATGTAAAGAACTAAGAAAATTCAAATTTTGAATTCCCAAATATTTTTGGGTTTTTTATTTTTTTCTATTCTTTTTAGAAATATTTTCAAACACAAGTTTTTAAAATAGAAGACCTCAATTTTTAAACTTCGTTCTTTTTTTTTTTTCTTTTTTGGTTACATTCACAAGACATGGAGAAACATTTGTATGCATTCATTTCATGAAATATCTCACTTATTCACTTTCAAAAATTTTTTTGAAATTTAAAACATGTCATTTTTCCTCTAATTCATGAAGAAAATGTTAATAAAATAAACTAGCAACATTTCTCATAAAATAAATGCATAGAAACATGTAGCTACCTCACAAATACTTGAAGTAAAAATGTAATCCAGATTGATTAATATTTGGCATAAAAAAGTTGATGATGAATCAAGAAAAATAAACTTAAGGTAAAATGGATTTGAAAGTAAAATGCATATTTATGTAAATTAAAACTCACCTCCGCTACATTCGTTTAGTAACATCAGGGAGCCAACTTTAGAACAAAAAGTTACTAGATTTATAATCAGAAATTTGTAAAAAAAGAATTTTTCATGAAAAAAAGAATTTAAACATATTTGTAATCAGAATTGAACTAAATCCATTTGAAGTATGAAAATATACATTCTAAAGAAGTGGAATAGCCAATAAAATTGCTTTGGAAAATTTGCGTATTTTCAGTGCATTTTCCCCTTAATTTTGTAAGAAGAACGGAATGATGAGTTCGTAGATGACAGCAAGTATGACAAGATTCTACTATATTTTTATGAAAAAGAAAAACTTTGTGGAGAGAAATTTCAGAGGACATGATGGCATAAAATTATAATGGAAAGTAACGGAGTTGTATTTTATTCTCTTTTATCTTCACTTTGAAGCTTATACTGGGTGTTCAGTTCAAAGTGTGTCATGGCTCGCTGTATGCCGCCATGTGGCTAGTCGATGAGCCTAGAGAATTCAATCTTCCTACACTTCCGCAGAGATGTATTACTTATGTGCCAGAGAAGTTGCCTAGCAAGTACGGCGTTCATTCAGAAGAGTACGTACCGATACGTACGGTAACGCCGGTAGTGGCAGGAATGTGTACTGTTTCGAAACATGTACTGAGGTAAGATTTTTCTTACTGTCGGGATATGGGAAGAGGGTTAAGACGATTACTTATGTATTTGTTGACATTAATTTCGACGGTCAACATGGACACGGAGCATTTAATTTGTGTTGTGGAATGTTGCCGTACGCAACCGATGATAACAAATACCCTGCGTACGAATTGGCCGCGCAAAACACAGTTCGAAAGAGGTCATAGTAGCACACAGACCGTACAGACCGCCATCTGTTTCTACACGTTCTCAAGTTCAGATTGAACGCCTTGATTAATAGGCAACTTCTCTGACACAAAAGCTGAAACTCGCTTCAAATCGTTGACTCATCAACAGTAACGTCATGACACACGTTGAAATGAACACCCAGTATGTTCTGCCGAAAGTTGTCTATCATCCTATCATAGTATGATTATATTGTTGAATGGATGAAGGAGCACTGAGAGAAAAGGTGTGCTGACTGGAACAGGAAACAAGATTCTTTGTTTTTCTTTAGAGTTCCACGTGCAACGGATGCAATTATATACGATTCTGTTAACGCTGAGTAGAGGTAGATTGACTAGCCATTCGCTAAAACTTTGATTTTAATTCTCTGCTTACGAGAGCATGAAGTGAAACCTTGTGGAAATGCACGGTGGAATTAAATGTGAAGAACTCTATCGTACAAACACAATCAGCCAGTGAAACATAAGGATAAGCAACGCAATAATACTGATATGAGTGTTTATGTTCAGAAATATAATTTTAGGTATTCCACTCTGTGTTGTAGCTTAAAATTTCCAACGTTCCGGAAATACTTACAGGTTTCATCGTAGATGTGACAGAGGGACGCCTTTTGAGCGACGCCAAATTAGTTCCGTCGTTTATTAATTAATTTATTTATTTATCTATTTATTTATTTATTTATTATTTATTTACTTTTATTTTTTATTTTTTATTTATTTATTTTTATTTTTTATCTTTTATTTTTTATTATATTTATTTATTTATTTATCTATTTATTATTTATTTATTTTTATTTTTTATTTATTTATTTTTACTCTTTTACTCTTGTACTCTTTTTTTACTCTTCTACTCTTTTACTCTTTTCTACTCTTTTACTCATTTATATATATATATATATATATATATATATATATATATATATATATATATATATATATATATATTTATTTTTATTTTTTACTTTTTATTTATTTATTTATTGTTTATTTATTTATTTATTTATTTACTTATATTTTTTATTTTTTATTTTTATTTATTTATTTATCTATTTATATATTTATCTATTTATCTATTTTTTATTTATTTATTTACTCTTTTACTTTTTTACTCTTTTTTACTCTTGTACTCTTTTTTACTCTTCTACTCTTGTACTCTTTTCTACTCTTCTACTCTTTTACTCATTTATTTATTTATTCATTTATTTATCTATTTATTTATTTATTTACTCTTTTTTACACTTTTACTCTTGTACTCTTTTTTACTCTTCTACTCTTGTACTTTTCTACTCTTGTACTCTTCTACTCTTTTACTCTTCTACTCTTTTACTCACTCATTTATTTATTTATTCATGTATTTATTTATTCATTTATTCATTCATTCATTCATTTATTCATTTATTCAGTTATTCATTTATTCATTTATTCATTCATTTATTTATTTATTTATTTATTTATTTATTTATTTATTTATTTATTTATTTACTTATTTATTTATTTAATCCAATGACAGGATTACAATTGAATAAAGAAGAAAAATCATTATCCCATTAATTCCATCATTTTCATTCTCGCTACCCAGTATCTTAATGGCTCTGAGGAACTCCGCACTTATTAAAACAAGCCTTCCAAGGATATTAAATAATACTATAGAAGTAGGCAACATTTTCATCATACCGGTGATACAAAGTGAAGCAAACACCAGAATATGACTAGAAAAGGGATCATTAAAAATGCAAGAATGCACTTCAATATCAAACACATCAAGTTACCTACGACATAGTCAATATTTTAAACCGTTTCTTATCTTTAAAGGAAGTTCAGGCGATATCACAACAAAGTGGCCGATTCCCACGGAGAGGCCTGGATTCGATTATCGGTAAGTCTTGTGAGAACTGTGGTGGACAAAGCTGTTATGCAGAAGTTTTCTCACAATATTTCAGCTTCGCATGCCGCTATCATTCCACCATTAATACGTAATAGCGATATATTCATTGTATAATATCTGCACTTACAATCACAGTTAAACAACATTCTCACATTATCTTAATTCACTTCGGCTCTCCTCGAATTTCATTCTATCACCTTTATTTAGAACTACATAAACATTATTAATAGTAGTAGCAATAGTAACAGTAGAACTAGTTGTAATAGTAGCAGTACCAATAATATCAGTAGGTAGGAGTAATTGAGACAGTGTTGGATTGAGTTTCTGGGCAGCTCTGTCGGTAGAGCGCTGGCGCGATTTACCAGAGGTCGCGGGATCGATACCTGGCCCCGGAACATTTTTTCCCTTGAAATTATTCAAGTCTGCTTCACAGGGAGCTTTATCTGAAAACTAGATTTGCATAATATATACATTACTGTAGGCACGTTAACAGAAAACCACAATTCCAAGTCATACAGAGTTTGTGTGCACTCGATGTGGGTCTCTGGCGTCTCGTCGGCCCATCCGAGTTGTGTGGATATAAAGGGAAAATTGAGATGGTGTCGTGTGGAGTTCCTGGGTAGCTCAGTCGGTAGAGCGCTGGTGCGTTCAACCAGAGGTTCTGGCCCCGAAACAACTTTTCCCTTGAAATTATTCAACATCTACATTTTTCTCTTACTAATCATTGTTATTGTTATTAAAATTAATCATTGTTATTATTATTCCATTTTCTGTATTAATGTTATTTATATTTGCTACGTATTGTTATACTGGTTGAGTCGAATAAACTAGCCTTAAGTCTGCTAGGTACCAGTAAAAATAAATTAAATGAATACCTGAACAAATAAAATTTAAATTGTACGAAAAGTCATAGTAGTATCAATCTTTATCAGTAGAATGTATTTTCAACAGTCTCCAAGGTAATTTTGAATCACGAATATGACGTCAACTGCAGTGCAAACAAGATGCAAGTATTTCCTGGTAGTACCTGTGCCACGCGCCAAATAATAGCACGGCAATATAGTCTATGTATGTATGTATGTATGTATGTATGTATGTATGTATGTATGTATGTATGTATGTATGTATTTATTCACACTGCAAATGGGTATATACCCGGTGGCAGTGGTAACTAATTACACTCAATAATGACAATTAATAATAAACACAACTAATAAAAAACAATAATTAATAATGATAATAATAATAATAACAATAATAATAATAATAATAATAATAATAATAATAATAACAAAGAGTATCCTAAATTAAATGAAGCATGGTCACTTAAAATAACATTTAAAGTAAATCTAATTTGTATCTTAACCCTAATTTCGAACTAAGACCCACGAGTGTGACAGGTTCATACCTGCACAAGTACCTTTCGGCACTTATTTCGCTGTCAACTCACTCACTGCACTGATTCTATCCTGATTTCACTAACACTTCTAACCATTTCACTGTTCAAATACTTTGCACAGCCACTTCACTGACACCAACACACTTCACTTACACAATAGACTTCACTGACACTACACACTTCACTGACACAACACACTTCGTCACTGATAGAACACTTCAAATAACAAGATATCAATTAAGGCTGATTCACAATAAACCGGGAACGGAAACGATAACGAGAACGGAAATAATGTTAAAATATATGTATTTGAATGTGAGTATTCACAATAGTTAATTGTGAATGTTCACATTTAAATGCATTTATTTTAACAATATTTCCGTTCTCATTTTTGTTGTCGTTTCCGTTCCCGGTTTATTGTGAACCAGCCTTTACACTCTTTAAATAGTGTGCATAATATACTACCGTCTATTAGTAAAGTCCATAAGCCTATTTTGAAATACATTTTTGGTTACTGGCAAAGCCTTTAGTAAGTCTATGAACAACTAACCGTATCTCCGTACGTCCTGGGACAGAATACGTTACACAGTAATAATAGTAGATACGGAAATTAAAATACTATATCCGTAACAAAAACAAAATAAGCATGGAAATCAATAATACGTACTTTAGTGGTGAACAAAGTTCAAGGAAATTCTGAATTTAATCAGTTTTTATGGAAATGTTACAATCGGAACGGTAATACCCATAAGAACAGTTCGCAGACATATCCTTCTTTTCCTTGCCTGATTTTCTTCCCTAACAGAACAATAATAAATTGTCACTGATTCAAACCGGAATGTGGTCGGTGTTTAAGAAGCGTAAAGAAGCGAGAGAAATCGCCGCCTCCTCCTCGAGCGCTTCGGATATGCTTCATTTATTTCTTATTGTTATGGAAGAGCGTGAATTCATCGTGATTTTGCGAAAGAAAAAGCTCCACATTGCAGGTCATTTTATTACAATTCATTATAATCTAAAAATATCTCTTGTATCTCTGCCAATTCCACTTCAACCTATAAAACGCAGAAAATTGCAGCAGCTGCAGCATATGTCCTTGCTAAGATAAAATTGCTGCATTAACAAGCTGCACGAGGGCCGTGGAACAAGAAACAACCACGCTGCGGTTAAAGACATTGCCATGGATTTCAATCTCGTATAGGAACTTTGTCCGTCAGCGTATTCCGAATCTCACGGGACCGGTGGACAACAATGACGTCACGCTGCAGCGAAATAGGAACAAAACTGCTGGAAGGATCGATGGCTGTCATGGCGACTCTATAAGTTGTTGTCTGTGCTACGCTAGCAAAATTTTACGAAATTTCCGTACTGCCATCTCGTTCAAAGAAAAGAGAGCATAAACAATTTATTTCTTGAACCGGTAGTAATAACTGGTCCGTTGACATGTTCGCTCATAAGCCATTAACATACTGTTTTTACGTTGTGCTCATTACAAACAATACAGCAGAACCAAAGCAGAACACACCGCCATGACAACAGTGCACGATGTCATTCGTCTGCTAATTCCCCCCCTATATTTCCATTTCGTACAATATTCTCGTCACGAGACGTAATCATATACTTAGCCTTTTCGGGATTTACTTCCAAACCTATCTCTTTACTTGCTTCCAGTAAAATTCCCGTGTTGTCCCTAATCGTTTGTGGATTTTCTCCTAACATAATCACGTCATCCGCATAGACAAGCAGCTGATGTAATCCGTTCAATTCTAAACTCACTCTGTTATCCTGGACTTTCCTAATGGCATACTCTAGAGCAAAGTTAAAAAGTAAAGGTGATAATGCATTTCCTTGCTTTAGGCCACAGTCAATTGGAAACGCATCTGACAGAAACTGACCTATACGAACTGTACTGTACGTTTCACTGAGACACATTTTAATTAATCGAACTAGTTTCTTGGGAATACCAAATTCAATAAGAATATCATATAAAACTTCTCTCTTAACCAGGTCATATGCCTTTTTGAAATCTATGAATAAGTGATGCTCTGTACCCTTATACTCCCATTTTTTCTCTATTATCTGTCGAATACAAAATATCTGGTCAATAGTTGATCTATTACGCTTAAAACCAAAGCTCCTTAAGCTACGTTACGAGGTCGAACATCTGTACTAGCGTCGTGGTACTATCACTGAAGATGCAGGAGCATTCCTCCGAAACATGTCTGGTTTTTAACCGATTTTATTAATTTTATTCAATCATTAAAAAGTGTTCATATAACTGTAATAAATTACTTCTATTGTACATAACTATATCATTCATGAACACTGTTGTATCTGACCTAACTTATGTAATTTTATTATTATTATTATTATTATTATTATTATTATTATTATTATTATTATTATTATTATTCCATTGTTTTCTACATTGCTGTTATTTATAATATTTGCTACGTATTTTTATACTGGTTGAGTGGAAGAGAAGGCCTTACTCTGCCAGTAAAAATAAATCAATTAAATGAATTAATAAATAATTTAAATTGTAGGAAAAGTCATCATAGTATCATTCGTTAGACTAGAATGCATTGTGAACAGTCTGCTGGATATAGTTTTGAATCATGAATAGAACCCCAACTGCATGACAAACAAGATGCAAATGTTCCCTAAAGTACCTGTGCCACGCGCGAAACATGACGTCACGCCAATATAGTCTATGAACAACTTTATCTCTGTACGCCCTGGGTCAGAATACGGTCCCTAGTGATAATTAAGGAGTGGATTTCTATGTAATTAAATATTATCTTTGCGTGTGATAAAACACAATTAACAAAGTTAAAAATTCCGAACATGAAGTTTCAAGTTTAAAACCCGAATTTTATTTCACATAAAAACACATATTTTCACAAAAAATTTATGTAAATACATATTTTCAGGAAATCTATTATAAACACATAAATCTTGAATTTTTTTTACTTAAATATTTTTTTTACAAGAACTTTTAAACATTTTAAAACTAAATCATTTATGTCACTCAAAAATACGTTATCTTTTTAAGAATATTGGTTGTTTCGTGTTTCTAAGCGCTGTGTGGTGTATCCGTGATCTATATTTATAATAGTATCGCCTCAAGTTCTGAGAATTGCTAGGCAGCATATCATTATTATTAGAGAATAAATAAACGTGGGCAAGGAGGAGAGATCTTGCAACACATAATTAGGAATGTATATTGTTGCTGAAGATGATTTCATTCCACGTTTTGTTTGTGAAACACAACAGATAAGAGCTCGGGTATGAACATTATTTAATTTAAACAAATCTCTCACCTCTCGCTCATGTCCATCAAGTAAAGCAAAACGTCTTGTTGTGATTCCCTGTTATCGGGCTTCGTCAATCGATATCCTTCAAGATATACTGAAAGATGGTTGTTTAAAAAACGATTTGACTTTCCTATTAGCAAATCAGCTTTTTGTGAGACACCATAAAAAAAACTCCTGTTGTCTGAAACAAAGAGGTGCGTGCCGTGAAAATTAAACTAGACTCGCTACCAGGTTCAGAAGTACAAGTACCAAGGGACAAATTCCAGAATGTGTTTGGGAAAAACAGTGGATATAAAAAAATGTGTAAAGTTGCTCAAGTATTGGAGGATGTGCCTGTAGGTGAAATTGACGGTGTATGTGTTTGTGACATTTCTCTCTTTAAATATGCACGTCTGACGTCCTGTGATATGGAAAGATCGTTTTCACAGTACAAGTCGTTGTTCAGAGATAATCGGCATGCATTTGTGATGGAGAATTTGGAGATGACCTTTGTTGTTCACTGCAATTCTCGGCCAACTACTAGCACTCAAGTGTGGTTGGTGAGTACCTAGTAACATTTTTTTTTCCAAGCTAAGTAAGGTATTTTTGTCATATTTAAAACAATTTTTTTTTTGTTTTTAGCAAATATTTTCGTACTTTTTAGCACATAAAAAATAAATATATTTAAATTTTTAGCACATAAAAATCCGCTCCCTAGTGATAATGATAATCAATTCTCCCAATGGAGATTCACAAAGGCGGGAGTGCCGCAGGGCTCCGTATTAGGACCACTACTTTTCTCTATCTACATTAATGACGTATCAAAGAACTTACAGTATTACCGATATCACCTCTATGCCGACGACCTACAACTTTACATACATTCCAGACCCAATACGATCAATGAATCGATTGACAAGTTAAATTGTGACCTAGCCACTGTCTCCACTTGGGCGGCCAATTTCGGACTCGCACTTAATCCAAGTAAGACTCAAGCCATAATTATTGGACATAAGCGTTTAGTTAACTCCCTTAATAACAGTAATCTTTCAGTTGTTACCCTTAACAACACGCTAATCCCTTATTCATCTGTCGTAAAAAATCTTGGCTTCTTTTTTGATAATAATCTAAGTTGGAATTTTCAAGTTAAAGAAACGATAAAAAAAATCTGTTCCTCCATTCACTGTTTGAGTCGCTTGAGAAACTTCTTGCCCCAGCAACTAAAACTTACCCTAGTGCAAACCCTAGTAACGCCGCACTTCGATTATTGTGACGTTTTGTTAAGTGACCTAAGTTCTGAATTGTCAGTCAAGTTACAGCGAGCTCAGAATATGTGCGTCAGATACGTGTGCAACATCCGACGGTATGATCACATATCACCGTCCTTCGCAAGTCTCTCGTGGCTCCGACTTAAAGAACGTAGAACTTTACACTCTTTGTCTTTACTCTTTCGAATTCTGCACACTTCAACACCAAATTACCTTTCGTCTCGTTTCTCTTATCTATACTCTAACCACGACGTAAATACCAGATCACTTATCTGTGGCACGCTAAGTATACCTCTTCATAGAACATCTTGTTATTCATCATCTTTTACAATATCCACCTCGCGTCAATGGAATTCCTTGTCACAAAGTATTAGGGGCTGCAAGACAATAAACACCTTTAAGAACAGCTTAAAAGATAACCTTATTAGCATTTCACTCCAATCATACTAATTTAAACTATCACTGACTACATTGTTACTTTTTTCTTTAGACATCACCCTGATTGTGCTGTATTTTAATTGTCTCGTAATAATCTCTTTCTATTATCTAATATTATTTGAAATATATTAACATTCTATGTATTTTAGTTTAATTCTGTTACACAGTTTATTTCAGTGTTTAATTAATAGTTCATAGTATTTTGTTGTTTAATTTGTAAATAACTTTTGTATACATGTAACTCTCATCTAAATCAAATTGTTGGATTCTTTGTAAGTTCATGCATATGTATATACACTTTTTGCTGGTTGAGTGGAAGAGAAGGCCTTACGGCCTTAACTCTGCCAGCTAAAATAAATCATGATTATTATTATTATTATTATTATTATTATTATTATTATTATTATAATGTACCTACGTAGTCTAGTACAGCTGCACACAGGCTACACGGACTGAACTGACACCACAAGGCCTACGTGACAGTCGTCACGCCTCTTTGGCTTGCGAACTGCGAGCGTGTTGTGATTGTGGCAATGGGAAGTGCGCAAGAAACAGCGACACAGTGCGCATTGTAATACTTTCTCATTGTACTCTATTAAATAACTGTTTTACGGAAATTTGCGTCAAGCGAATTGCGTAAAGAGTTGGTGGGAGATCCGTCTGAGGAGCTATTGTCCCCGTCAAGTCCGTCCACTACCCATGGCCAATCCAGTATCAGTGCTAGAGCTTGGGCTTAACATTCGGGTCTTTGAGTGGAGTGATACTTGCGCTGGAGAAAATCGGATTCTTCCGTTACGAATTTTATTCAAACAACACATTCCATTTCACCATATTCTTCTCTTCATTTCATGTCACATAAATTGTTTCAGGATAAGGTGTACAAGCTTCGGTAATGCCGAGTGGCGATAACCAGTTACTTTTACTACTTCTCTATTCGACGTTCACAACTCTCCCCTCGTAGACGCTGAAAGTTTACTCTTGTGGACTCACTTTTCTTCACTATTCTTTTTACTTTTGAAGTCATGACCATCTCTGTAACGTTAGGGGAGAGTCGGGTAGTATCGAACATCGGGTAATATCGAACAGTGAGTTTCTTTCATCTACCACAAGATGATAGTACCTGATTGACATGGTTACGTTTCTGTGATGCCGCATAGAGAAACGTAACCATGTCATTCAGGTACTACCATATGGTGGTAGATGAAAGAAACGCACTGTCCGATACTACCCGATGTCCGATACTACCCGACTCTCCTCTAAAGCTGAACTCCCGGTCGTCATTAGATTGCAGTCAGCATTATTTATTTATTTATTTATTTATTCATTTATTCATTTATTCATTTATTCATTTATTCATTTATTCAGTTATTCATTTATTTATTTATTTATTTATTTATTTATTTATTTATTTATTTATTTATTTATTTATTGCTAGTAAGTTTGAAATGAATAAAAGTTAATAAATACAATAAAAGATAAACTATCCCACTCCTGAATGAGTAAGACTCGTGCTCAGGAGGGGATTCCAATACAGACGAAAATAAAATTAAAATTGAGAGTAAATACAGCTTAAATAGTGTTTAATATAACTCATACTATGATTAAAAGCTGCTTTGGTTTTACATTTTGGTTCAGACAATCGCAGAGAATTCATAGTTTTAGTTCTATATTTTTGTATATACCTTTCAAAGTTATTAAAATTTCTATGAAAATATTTTAATAAAATAAAAAAATACAATTGTTTAATGCTGAAAACTTTGAAATGTTTAAACAACAAGTCAGTTGGGTAATCTTTCTGCTTTTTTAAACAAATTTTTAATACTTTTTTCTGTAGTAAAATTAACGGATAAAGGTTGGATTTATAAGTTCCACCCCAACCTATAATACCATACATAAATATAGATTGAAATAATGCTAAATAAATTACACGTAAATAGTTGACAAAATATTTCTTAAAATAACAAAGTAACATAATGTTTTACGTAATTTATTATAAATATAATGAATATGATTATATTATATTATATTATATTATATTATATTATATTATATTATATTATATTATATTATATTATATTATATTATATTATATTATATTATATTATATTATATTATATTATATTATATTATATTATATTATATTATATTATATTATATTGTATTATATTATATTATATTATATATTATAATAATTTTTTATTTATTTTTTTTTCATAAGTGCATATTATTTTTGGGAGTGTTTTTGTAAGTAATTTTATGGGGTTGTTATTGATATGCTGATAAATTATTTGTAATGATATTTCATTTAGAAAGACTATGTTAAAGTAATTGAGAACTTACAGACCTATATGCCTAATGCATTTTCACTATTACGAAATATTAAGTCGAATCCATTAGTAATTATATTATATTATATTATATTATATTATATTATATTATATTATATTATATTATATTATATTATATTATATTATATTATATTATATTATATTATATTATATTATATTATATTATATTATATCTATTATACTATACTATACTATATATACTATATTATACTATACTATACTATATTATCTCAACCAAAAAGGGACTTTCGAGCAGTCAGTGGACGCAAGCCATTAAGATGAACTGTAATACAATACCTGTGCGTACTCTCCCTGGTAGAACTCTTGACTCAACCCGTTGCAGAAGATGCGACGAGCAAGAAACGCTTCCTCACGTCTTGGGTTTCTGCCATCATGGAGAATTGCTCCGAATCAACAGACATAATACGGTTCGTTCTCTCATCGCAGCTTCAATCCGTCAGAATGCTTCCTATGAGGTTTATGAGGAGGTTGGTTGCGTCTCTTCTGATGGCTCTACTAGACGGGCTGATATCGTCATAATTGATCGGCAGAAGGATAAGGGTGTCATTCTTGATCCCACAATCCGTTTTGAGATGCATGAGCAACAGCTACAAGAGGTGTGTCGTGAAAAACAAGTCATATATGAGCCTTGTTGTCAGCATCTTGGAGCACAATACCACATTACACATTGGACAGTTTTTGGGCTCATGTTCGGTGCCCGTGGCACGATCCCACGTGAAATTTTAAATCAACTTAAACAATATAAAATTTCTAATGCAACGATTGATGCCATAGGATCTCACGTGTTAAAATCATCCTTAGCTATAATTAGTAATCATTTGTACCCAACAAAATTTTTATTGTAAATGATTTCCTACGTTTTCTTATCTTAATGTTTTTTCTTTTTCTTTCCAAGTGTCACAGTTTTGTTTTGTTTAGTTATTATTCTTTATGAATTGATTAGTAGGCCGATCTTTCGAACCGTTATTTAGGGCGGCTTTTGTTTCTACAAATTTTATTATATATTATATTATATTGTATTGTATTGTATTGTATTGTATTGTATTGTATTGTATTGTATTGTATTGTATTGTATTGTATTGTATTGTATTGTGTTGTATTATATTATATTATATTATATTATATATTATATTATATTATATTATATTATATTATATTATATTATATTATATTATATTATATTATATTATATTATTGATAATGTTTGTTGTTGTTTAGTCAACTGTCCGAAGACAAGTTTGAACCTCATAAGTAACACCAATAAGGCATCCTTCATGAGGCAACTAGCCATGAGATAATGGGATAGGGTGGCCAGTTCTTTTCCCCCTCCAATGTATAGCCTACATCTCCGATTAGCTACAGATTCCACTAATCAGACTTCAGATGCATGCAAACAATTGTTATTCCTCTGACACATATCGTCAAGTGAGATGTACTGCCTGATAATAGATATACATATCAGCCAGAACCTCAATCAGAGGTAATATTTGATAATAACAATTTCAATTATTCCAATTTAATTCTTATTTGTTCATTGTGCTTGTACTTGAGCGCTAACTCTCGGTGGTCTCGTATTTATTATGTTAACTATTATAATTAAAGTTTAGATTTCAAACTGGCCCGAATGCGAAGAATTTTTAAGGGCAATGAAAACCTTAGCAGAAAATTTCTTTGGAATGGGAATAATGACGAAAGTTCAAGTCGCATATTTAAGGTACGTAAAATAAAGCTGTCCCTGATAGTGGACTCTCACTTTGAGAATGGAACAAAGGTTAAGGGTGTTCGAGAATAAAATGTTTAGGTAAATTTTTGGGGCTAAAAGGGATGAAGTTAGAGGAAAATGTAGAAAGTTAAACAACGCAGAACTGCACTCATTGCACTCTTCACCTAACATAATTAGGAGCATTAAATCCGGACGTTTGAGATGGGCAGGGTATGTAGCACGTACATATGAATCCAGAAATGCGTATAGATTGTTAGTTGGGAGACCAGAAAGGAGGCCGACACGTAGATGTGAGGATAATATTAAAATGGATTTGAAGGAGGTGGAATATGATGCTAAGGATTGGATTTGATCTTTCTCAGGATAGGGACCGAAGCGGGCTTTGTATGTAAGTCCCTGATAGTGGAGAGTTCTGGAAAAATTATCTGCCAGCTGCTCCTCGCTTCAAATTCTCATTCTTACAGAACAGATGTCTCTCCCGGCTCGGACAAAGCGGGGAAAATATTAGACCATGTAGTGCACTCATAGATAGGAAACAGAAAGTTGAAATCAATACAACTATGAAATCTGCATCGACATGGGGAACTATTAATAATGGAATTCCTCAAGGATCAATATTAGGCCCCCTACTTTTTCTAGTGTTTATAAATGATCTTGGCCCCCTAATAAAAGATGTAGGTCATCCCATATTATTTGCAGATGACACAAGTATAGTAATTACAGCCAATAACTCCAACACATTCCAATCTTCAACAGAGGAAATCCTCTTCAAAATATGTAACTGGTTCTCAGTCAATAAATTGGTATTAAATTGTAACAAAACTAACATAATTCAATTCAAACCCTGTCGAAATTCAAACTCGCAAATCTCTAGAGCAATAATTAACAATAGATCCCTATTAGAAACAACAACAACCAAATTTCTTGGCTTAAAAATCGATAATGTGTTAAATTGGAAAAATCATATTAAAGAAATTTCCCCCAAACTAAATTCAGCTTTTTTTGCTATTAGATCTATGCAAAAGATAGTAAATATCAATACCTTAAAAACAATATACTTTGCATGCTTCCACTCGGTAATGAGTTTTGGAATAATGTTCTGGGGAAATTCCACAGATAGTAAGAGTATATTTCTATTACAAAAAAAGAGTAATTAGAATAATAGTAGGTGCCAAATCTAGGGAATCGTGTAGGACTGTTTTCAAAAAACTACAAATAATGCCCATGGCTTGTCAGTATATCTTTTCATTAATAATCTTCCTCGTATGTAATCGTGAAAACTTTGTAACTAATTCAACAGTTCATAGCATAAATACACATAAAAATGACTTTCATACTCCATCGGCAAGTCTATCGTGCTATCAAAAAGGAGTGCGTTATATGGCAGTAAAAATTTTTAATAACCTTCCTATCGATAAAAAAAAAATGAAACTCAAAACATAAGATTATTTAGGGCCAAATTAAAGAAGTACCTAATTTCTCACGCCTTCTATTCTGTAGGTGAATTCATGACATTCAATAACACTTCATGAAATTGATACTAAAACTATGTGTTGTATTAGTAGACTATATTGTAAATCTCGTCTGTATATATTTCATCTAGACTGTGACTATAAATTAAGACTTTATAATAGTATTAAGTTTCTTGACTTGTTCCATATTCTAGCTGTAAAGCAATGTATGAATACCAAGGAATGTTAATAAATACAATACAATACAATACATGGAATGTTAATAAATACAATACAATACAATATTCTGGGCTGATTAGTGGACAATCTCCCGAAATTCTAAGTTAAAAAATATTCGAGTTTACCAGGAAAACTTCAGGTTGAGACTGCGGTAGCACAGCATTCGATTTCTTCAAGCTACTGTGGTTTTACAACAAAAATCATGTGTCTTCCTGCACTCGTTTAATCGCGCCTATTTCAAGCGCAGTAACAGTGTTGTAGGGTCTTGCTCACTTACTTCCTTCCAGTTGTCAGGTACTCACAACCCGCACTTTCTTTTGTCATGTGGTGTACGGCACGTGCTTCTCGATTTCCTGCATGAACGCTGGAATGCTGGTGTTCTTTTTACCACATTCATAATACCAGTAATGGAGAAATCGTGCCTTGTTATTAGCATGTCCACTCACATGAACTGTAAAATTAAATATTTTACTTCATCATCACCATCATCATTATCATCATCATAAGTAGTAATAGAGCCATGGCTTTCAAGCAAAATGCACGTTACTAAGCATTCTAGAACATATGCAATTATATCTTGATTGACGATTTTATGTGTCTTTTATATGTACCGATAAAAATATTTCGCGTGCACGGCTCAAGCTTTGCTTAGCCTTTTCTCGCTTACTAGGCAACCGGCAATACAAAAGTCATTTCTTCATTTCTCCGCCAAGTGGAACTAGGATCACGAGCTTAAAGGAGCCGACGACAACGTATTCCGAATCTCACCGGACCGGTGGACAACAATGACGTCACGCTGCAGCGAAATAGGAACAAAACTGCTGGAAGGATCTATGGCTGTCATGGCGACTGTATAAGTTGTTGTCTGTGCTACGCTAGCAAACTTTTACGAAATTTCCGTATTGCCATCTCGTTCAAAGAAAAGAGAGCTTAAACAATTTATTTCTTGAACCGGTAGTAATAACGGATCCGTTGACATGTTCGCTCATAAGCCATTAACATATTGTTTTTACGTTGTGCTCATTACAAACAATACAGCAGAACTAAAGCAGAACACACCGCCATGACACAACAGTGCACGATGTCATTCGTCTGCTAATTCCCGTCCTATACAAGAACCAATCAGATTCACTGATGGTGGCTGATGGAGACTGCCACCACCTCTGCAAGCTGATGGCACCGGTGTGACACCGGTGGAGCATCAGTGACTCCATCGGTGAAATTCGAAACACCGTGATGGCATCAGATTGCTCAGCGCTGAGATTCGGAATACGCTGGACGCGACGGGCCGGTGTTAACTCGCAGGCTCGCAGCTCTGCCTGCATTGCATGGCTCTTCTCAATTGCTGTTCATGTTTATTGACATCTAAATTCTTCTAAAAAAAAAAGAGTAAACAAATGTCCTCCATAACCGACAGAGACATTAATGCTTACCGTTCGGTAGCCGCAAATTTGGATACGTCGTTGAAGACTCACGTAGTACGTGTAGCTAAGAAAATTCTGTGTGTGCCAGCCACAAGCGCACCCAGCGAACGCGTTTTCAGTATAGCTGGGTTTGTACTCTGGTAATGTGAATGATATGGTTTTCCTTCATAGAAATCTTTCTATTCTTTACTAATAATGTGAAGTGCCGCCTCTCTAAAAGGTATTGCTTAAAGACAAATATTCATTCATATTTGTAGCTGTTGAAATTTGTAGCTCAGCCACATGCTCATAATACAAGACGAAATGAAATTCTTAAATTAGTTGAACCTAAATATTTCACATCTGCTGCTTTATTACACAGTACAAATTATGGTCCACGTCTATATAATTCGATAATAAAATTTCATCCAGAATTGACTATTTTAAGCAATGCAATTTTCAGATTCAGGATTAAAAAATTTATATGACAGACTTCCTTGTGTATATATATTATATATTATGTATTGTAAAACAAGTTTATTTCTATCCTAAGTGTATTTTTCTATCTTATCTTGGTTACTATATCAACATGACCTGCACTAATTATACTACTAATAATAATTTAATATTAATCCATCAATCTCAACATCGTCTCTTTTTTCACTCAGTTATTATTAGTATTATTATTTACTAATTTTATTATCGTCTTTATGTGACCTTTTTTCTTAAGTATTTGTCTATAAAGTATGTGTATCTATGTAACGGAACTGTCCCCGAACAGAGCTTTGCTCTTTCAGGGTATTTTAATGCAACGTTTTTATGTATATGTTATTATTAAATAAAATCTAACTCTAAAACTAAATATTAAGTACAAGAGGTAGATCTACAGGCCTACATATTGCTAGTGGAATATGTACAAGTAAACTCGTGCTCCTCAAATATTGTATTCAGATATTAGATATCTTTTGCGGTTAAAGAGATTTTGGTAGAATTTGTTACTAAAGTTTTCTTATATTGAAGAAGACTGTTACGTAGTCCGCTGCGACGTCATCCAAAATTAGATATATAGGCTCGAAGCAAGCGTGTCAAGTGTACGTGCGCGAATATGTTGTAATATAATAAAATTGAAAACACACATATATAAGCCCGTACTTTACATAATGCTATTCAACGGTAGCTTGGAAACCGATGGTCCCCAATTCATTCTTTCTGTCTCAATATGTACATGCTGTAGATTGAAGACGAGGAAAATCGTTAAGAATTACGACTGAATGTAAAGTTCCTGAAACATTTTGTAGTGATTCAATATCTGTTAACTTTCAACAAAATTGTGAGTCGATCAACAAACTCATTAAAACAAAGCAACGATATTTAGTGGAGATACTTTTACAAATCAACGAACGCAACATTTTTAACTTTAATTAAATATGACGATGTTCACCCGTTCCAACTGTGTGAGTATATTGCCAATACATTTCATTCCCACAAAATAAAAACTGGTTTAATTAGACTAATTGGTTTTTACGTTCCGATTGGAGAGCATCATTTAAAAAGTCGTTATCACTAATTGGTGACATACCTATCTTCAGGGTGAGTTTCACTTTTATGCACTATGTATTTCAGAAATTGTACAGAATGTGAAATATTTATAAAAAAAAAACTTTATTGGGTAATTCAATTTTAACTCTCACAACGAAATTTTCTTAAATTCATATAGGATTCAATAGTAAGTATTTAGTAAGTACTTAGGTACATCAACAAAAAAGATTTCGCTGTGAACAACACTCATACCTAGTCCGCGGAACTTCATGCAATTGCATGTTTTTATTGATTTGGTATACTGAAGAATTAAAAGTGGATCTTTGCAGATCATGGTTTTTAAGTTCGAATGATGCAAACTCTATTGTGATTAAATGCAGGGTTTTCCCTTTTAAATGCATATATATTTTTATTTTGCACATTTAAATGCATATCTGTGTTGTTTGAGTAAAGCAGGCATGTAAATTGATGCCCACAGGAGCAAGCGCGCGCTCTAGAGCCCAGGAGAGCCTGAGCGCTTTACAGCGGAAAGGAAAGAGACAGACGAAAGAGGTGGTATATGCCGCTTTGTCGAGCTATATTCAGGGATGGCCAGCACTGATTCAATAGATAAAGGGAAGAGAACTTATTAAAACTGTATCCATGTTAATTTTTAGATTTGCCTGAGAAGTATAAGTGCATTATAAGAATGTAAGTTTTAATTTTAATTTCACAAGTTTGATTTTTTTATTCAAAAGAAATATTTTCTCAACTTTTCGTATAGAAAAGTGAAATTTTCAGGTATAGGCCTATTTATTCAGTACCCTTACAGAATGTTTTCGTAAATTAATATACCGTATATACGTATTACTGAAGATAGTGTATTGAAAATTTTGAAAATATTCGCACGGAAATTGTTTGTAAGGAAATGAATTAACAAAGCAACTACTGTTACATCATAAGCAAAAGATATGTGCCCATGTGTTGTAAAAATGTCAGCTCTATAGCTTCAGCAGATTTCGAGAAAATAATTTAATATTTTGATGATAGGAAGTTGCTCATCAATATCACCTTAAAAGCATAATGCGATAAGAGTATTGTTATGGAATATTAGTTACACTTAAAACATATACAGTACCTAGGTAACTTCGCTTTGTATTGTAATATTGTTTTGATTAGTTCATTGATTACTTTTATAAGGCTAAAGATACCATCAATATCAATTTCAACTTACCATGTCATACTCAATCTCTTACTGTGGGATATCACTTTCTTTATGAATGATGTGATTCATTCACTTAGTACAGCATAGTTGTACTACTATGGAATTTATGTGAATATTCCTTCATAACTCTTTACTATGTTATTAACGTTTAAAACACAAGTGCAATATTAAGAAATTGGTGTTAGTACTGTTGTTTTAAAGACAATATAGATAATATTAAACAGAAAGAAGCCATATAAAAATAACGACATAAAATTTCACGTTCCGTTTGAAGTTTGTGCACCACTGTTTTCTTAATCCAACAGGCTGCTTATTCCTCCTTCAATACCCAGCGCTTGACGTCAAGGTCAGAAAAATGCGTTGCTTTGACATCACTGGTGTAATGTTTCAGGATCCAGAACGAAAATACGTGTAGCCTAGATCAAGAGGACTTATAATAGGCCTCTTGGCCTAGATGTCATTCAGACTTCCACTCTGATTTCGTAGAACCAAAAATGAAAGTATTTAGACACCAGCTGTTGAGGTTATGAAATTGCTGCGATGACAACGTTGCTAGTGCGCTCTGATTTCATACGAACAAAACTGAATATATTTGAACACCTTCGACAATGAAGACACGTCGAGTGTAAATTTTCCTTCCAACAAGTTTTACTGCACAACGAAGCGAAGAACCAGTGCACGATCGATTTGCTCACAAGTTTAACGGTCGTCATGCCGTAAGAAAAAATAGTAGAAAAGATTAATTAAAGAAATCTGTTTCTGAAGACGAATTAGATTTAGTAAAAATGATTATGGCTTGATGACATTTACTACTTTAAATTATTTTCATAAATATATTGATATAGGTGTACCGCAAGGAACAATTTTGGGACCTATTTTATTTCTAATATATGTTAATGATCTGCTAAATATAAATTTAGAAAAATTTAATGGATCTATATATTCATATGCGGATGATACAGTAGTTATTTTAAGTGGTTTTTCTTGGCAGGAAGCATATAGAAATGCTAATATAGGTGCTAACATTGTTAAAAAATGGCTTAATTCCAACTTCCTTTCTTTAAATATATCTAAATCAACTTTAGTTCCTTTTTCGTTAACAGCTGCCAGTGTTCAAAATTTAAAATTTAGCGATAAATATAGACTAATAATACACAGTGAAAATTGTTTAGATCCCAAAAGTTGTAAATGTCCACCTTTGAAAGAAGCCACGTATGTTAAATATCTGGGTATCATTATTGATCAGAATTTAAAATGGCCTCATCACATTACTTATCTTTGTAAGAGGCTTCGTAAAACAATTTATAAATTCGTTAATCTTCGATGCTACTTACCTATTAGAGTTCTACGAAATGTTTATTTGGCCATTTTTCAGTCTATCATTCAATATGGTATAATTGTTTGGGGTGGAAGTACAAAAATTAATCTTAGTCCGTTAAATTTACTACAAAAACGAATAATTAAAATTTGTTTGAAGAAACGTTTCGATTATCCAACTAAATTAATTTATTCTGAATTTAATGTATTTAATATTGAACAAATTTATAAGTATACGCTGTTAAAATTTTTCATAAAAATCGTAATAAGTTTGTATTACAGACACACAATTATGACACAAGACGAAATATTAATTCAACATTAGTAGAACCTAAATGTCTCACATCTGCTGGTCTAAAGCATAGCATAAATTTTGGCCCTCGGTTGTACAATGCTTTAACTAAATTACACCCAGAACTTCTAACATGTAACCCACTAACATATAACAAGAAAATTATAAACGTGTTAATATCTTCAATTTGATTAAATAAATTTATAGCCTATGTGTATGAATTAATCAACCTATATTATATTTGTATTCTATAATTTTGAAATATATATTAGTCCTACTTTTCACGTGCGATATTATTCTTCTATAGTGTTAATATTATATTATATAATTCCATTGCCGCTGTAATTATATTTTAGTTCCTATTTTATTTTACTTATTTATTTATATTATTATTATTTTTTATTTTAATATTATATCTGAACTGCGACCGAGCACGAGCGCTGCTCATTCGGTCTCAAATTTTGTTAATACTGCTGTATCTTCTTTTTATATTGCTTGTATTATTTTATTTGTATTTCTCTTTGTTTGTTTTGTAATTATATTTCTTTATTCTGTATATTTGAAATAAATATTATTCTGTATATTTGAAATATTAAACCTCTAAAGCGTATTTTTATTGCATATATATTTCAATTTAGCGCATATTTAAACACTTTTTACTGCATAGTTGCATTCATATTTTTAGGTTTTTAGTCCTTAAAGTTCCGTGGTCTACTCATAACGTTCGAACAACTATTACCTTTAAATAGTCATTAATTATATTTATGTTGAAGTAAATTTTTCTACGAAGCAAAATAAATTACCTAATATTATAATATCTACTCAAAATCTTTGGTTAAGTTAATTGATTTTTCAAACGATTTTAAAAAATAATATTAAGGGAGTTACTCTTCTAGGAATCAAATTCGACCAAGTTTCTTTCTGCATAAATCATTTAAGGGTGTTTATCAATAATTCAGAAAAGTTTTAATGATAAAATGCAAAAATCTCTTCCAATCGGTTTCTGTCTGCTATAAAATATCGCCTGAATTTTTCACTTTATTGTGGATGTCCAGCTTGGGAATTCTACATTCCTACCATTCGACTAACATTTCATACATGCAAATATATATACACGAACACATACAAATATGCATACATTCGTGCAATGCAAACCTGCATACATACACATTATATAGCAGTTTTGGTAGCACAGTTGGCAAAGCGCTGATTTATGACATTGCTACTACTACTACTACTACAGTATGCTACTGCTACTACTATTACTACTTCTACTATTAATACTACTACTATACTGTATACACATACACTAGAAGTAAAACATTTTCACTTTCACCGCTGTGATAAAAAGCCGTATGTGCTGGTGAGATAAAAACAACTTCCAGTCTGATGCTAGCTTAGAGGGATAAAATAAACGTTAGGTGTCATTTCCTTGATCAGGCACTTCGATACAGAATCGTTCTGACTGAGTGACACCTAGGAATGCCGCATTATCTCTGCTTTTTGCGGAACATTCGTTGGTGGCCCCGGTGCTCGTGTTTCACTTTCAGTCTGTGCGCATACATTTACCAGCCGGAACTGCGTAGCGGCCATCATGTACTCAGGTCCAATGTTACACACAAACCACGATCCTGAGTTCGATTGTTGGTTGTCATTGTGATAAGCCAATCCTGTCTTGTCTCGCATGACGCCCAGCTTCCTTTTCAACCTACCTGACCGGAATCGCACCTCGTCTACACATTGCGTCAGGTTAAGAATAGTATTTTTCTGATACTCTTCAAGGCTATGAGCGCCGCGTAACAAGAGAGTTAATATCATTAGCAGTAGTAGTTGTAGTAGTTCTAGTAGTAGTAGTAGTTGTAGTTGTAGTAGCAGTAGCAGAAGCAGCAATAGTCTAGGTGGTGGTAGTAGTAGTAGTAGTAGTAGAGATATCAGTAGAGTAGTAGTAGTAGTTGTAGTAGTAGTAGTAGTGGTAGTAGTAGTAGTAGTAGTAGAGATATCAGTAGAGTAGTAGTAGTAGTTGTAGTAGTAGTAGTAGTGGTAGTAGTAGTAGTAGTAGTAGTAGAGATATCAGTAGAGTAGTAGTAGTAGTTGTAGTAGTAGTAGTAGTGGTAGTAGTAGTAGTAGTAGTAGTTGTAGTAGCAGTAGCAGAAGCAGCAATAGTCTAGGTGGTGGTAGTAGTAGTAGTAGTAGTGGTAGAGATATCAGTAGTAGTAGTAGTAGTAGTAGTAGTAGTAGTGGTAGTAGTAAAGATATCAGTAGTAGTAGTAGTAGTTGTAGTACAGTAGCAGAAGCAGGAATAGTCTAGGTGATAGTAGTAGTAGAGATATCAGTAGTAGTAGTAGTAGTAGTTGTTGTAGTAGTAGTTGTAGTAGTAGTAGTGGTAGTAGTAGTAGAGATATCAGTAGTAGTAGTAGTAGTAGTAGTTGTAGTAGCAGTAGCAGAAGCAGGAATAGTCTAGGTGGTGGTAGTAGTAGTAGTAGTAGTAGTAGAGATATCAGTAGTAGTAGTAGTAGTAGTAGTAGAGAATCAATAGTAGTAGTAGTAGTAGTAGTTGTAGTAGCAGTAGCAGAAGCAGGAATAGTCTAGGTGGTAGTAGTAGAGATATCAGTAGTAGTAGTAGTAATAGTAGTAGTAGTAATAGTAGTAGTAGTAGTAGTTGTAGTAGTAGTGGTAGTAGTAGTAGAGATATCAGTAGTAGTAGTAGTAGCAGTAGCAGAAGCAGGAATAGTCTAGGTGGTAGTAGTAGTAGTAGTAGTAGTAGTAGTAGAGATATCAGTAGTAGTAGTAGTAGAGAATCAATAGTAGTAGTAGTAGTTGTAGTAGCAGCAGAAGCAGCAATAGTCTAGGTAGTAGTAGTAGTAGTAGTAGTAGTAGTAGAAGTATCGGTGGTAGTAGTAGAGGATCAGTAGTAGTAGTAGTAATAGTAGTCGTAGTAGTAGGGGATCAGTAGTAGTAGTAGTAGTAGTAGTAGTAGAAGTAGTAGTAGCAGAAGCAGCAATAGTCTAGGTAGTAGTAGTAGAAGTGGTAGTAGTAGTAGTAGTAGAGGATCAGTAGTAGTAGTAGTAGAAGTATCTGTGGTAGTAGTAGAGGATCAGTAGTAGTAGTAGTAGTAGTAGTAGCAGAAGCAGCAATAGTCTAGGTAGTAGTAGTAGTAGTAGTAGTAGTAGTAGTAGTAGCAGTAGCAGTAGTAGTAGTAGTAGTAGTAGTAGTAGTAGTAGTTGTAGTAGTAGGCCTATCAGTAATAATAGGAGTTTAATAATAGTAATTATTATTATTATTATTATTATTATTATATTAATAATACTATACTGGCAGGCTGAATTTTATTAAAATCTTGTAATATAGTTACAACTCAATAATTAAATTCATTTGGTGAAAATAAATTATTAAATACTTCAGCTAGTAGGCTAGCTTTTCGAGGGCTAAACCAGGGATAGATCCTTGCACTTAAGCTCGCATTGCTACATGGTGCGTTCAATATGCGATTATTATCAAAATCCTACAGGTAGTCTGGACGATATTCATCAATCCGTTACCGTCAGGCGTGTCACCCTGCATCAGCTCCGATAAATCAAGGTCCCATCCCCAGCAGAGTGTCTAATAAACTAAGTCCCTAAAGCCTGTATCAGCATCGGAGGCCATTACTACCCCTAACACTTCAGTCCAACCCATTTCAACTATTGCAGATAATAATTGAGGACAGCGTGTTGATGAAATGAAGGAAGGAAATGGCAGTACGAAACGGTTCAAAGAATACAAAAAGAAATGTCAGAGGGAAGTGGAATAGGGAGAGAAGTACAAGGATGCCTTTTACCGCCTACCCCAGTGATGTCAAAGCAAGCGCATTTTTCTGACCTTGAAGTCGTGCGCGGGCATCAAGCGCTAAGTATGGAAAGAGGAAGGGTTGTGCATATGAATAAGCAGCCTGTTGGATTAAGAAAACAGTGGTGCATAAACTTCAGACGGAACGTGAAATTTTATGTCGTTATTTTTATATGGCTTCTTTCTGTTTGATATTATCTATATTGTCTGTAAAACAAAAGTACTAATACTGATTTCTTAATATTGCACTTGTGTTTTAAATATTAATAAAATAATAAAGAGTTAAGGAGGAATATTCACATAAATTCCATAGTAATACAACTATACTGTACTAAATGGATGAAGCAAATCTTTCATGATGAAAGTGATATCCCAAAAAAAAAAAAAAAATAGAGATTGAGTATGACATGATAAGCTGGAATTGATAGTGATGGTACTTTTAGCCTTATAAAAGTAATCAATAAACTAATCAAAACAATATTACAGTACAAAGCAAATTACCTAGGTGCTGTATATGTTTTAAGTGTAACTGATATTCCATAACAAAACTCTTATCGCATTATGCTATTAAGGTGTTATTTGTGAGCAACTTCCTATCATCAGAATATTGAATTATTTTCTCGAAATCTGCTGAAGCTATAGAGCTGACATTTTTACAACACATGGGCACGTATCTTTTGCTTATGATGTAACAGTAGTTGCTTTGTTAATTCATTTTCTTACAAACAATTTCCATGCGAATATTTTCAAAATTTTCAATACACTATCTTCAGTAATACGTATTTAAGGTATATTAGATTTACGAAAACATTCTGTAAGGCTATTAAATAAAGAGGTCTATATCAGAAAATTTCACTTTTCTAAAAAAAGAAGTTGAGAAAATATTTCTTTAGAACAAAAAAAATCAAACCTGTGAAAAATGAGCATTAAAATTAAAACTTACATTCTTATAATGCACTTATACTTCTCAGACAAATCTAAAAATTAACATGGATACAGTTTTAATAAGTTCTCTTCCCCTTATCCTTTAAATCAGTGCTGGCCATCCCTGTATATAGCTCGACCAAGCGGCATATACTATCTCTTTCGTCTGTCTCTTTCCTTTCCGCTGTAAAGCGCTCAGACTCTCTTGAGCTCTAAAGCGCGCGCTTGCTCCTATGGGCATCAACTGACATGACGGCCTACCCTGTTCAACGTCTACTTGAAGGATTTAGTGAAGAACTCTTTTCTGAACATGTAAGTATAGCATGTAAAAAAAATAGGTAGCTTAAGGAAACTGAACTTTTTCTGAGGATTTGCGGAAACGAATAAATACAATATTAATTATATATTGTATATATAGGCCTACTGTATGTAAATGTAGATGGGCGGAACTATCAGAAGAAGAGTTGCCGTTCACTCTCTTTCATAATGAAAGCCCTTTTGAGAACTATACATTTTTTACGTAGAAAAGAAAAAATGTTGAGAAGAAAGAGCTGTGTTCGAGATCATTCACACGTCATATTGTAACTTATCATTCTACCACCAGACTATCTATATTCAACAGATATCCCTGCCACAAAACAAGAAGAAAATCTTATGGCAGATTTTATACAAATCGTCATATTTGACATTAACACTTTCTGAATAAGGTCAAAAAAAGTATATCTTAACTACTGACTGTAATTTACCTATATATTCTGTATTCGATGTGGAGTCAAATTTGAGTGATTACAAAAAGCTATTTACAAATTACAATTTAATTACTTCAGTTCGTTAATAACACGTGAGCCTGATATTACTAGCATGTGCTATATGTGCTAATGAACAATGTTAAAAATATCACCTGGAAAAATTATATGGGTTTATGATAAGCCGTGGCGTATGTAGTCCCGAGTAACGTTGAAAACGAAGAAGTGATAACTACATCCTTGTAATCACCTGGCCCAGCACCATAATTTGTGTGCCCAAATCAACATGGCATCCTGAAAGTGTCCAGAGAACAAGTTTTAATAAGAAATTAATCAAAAACCGCTACAATCCGAACCTTTAGCTCAATTTTAAAAGATATGTTTACTGAAATCAAAACTCTGAGAAGAAGAATAGCTTAAAAGTAATTACCAAAAGAAATAAGAGAATAAGTTACATGAATGTTCTGAATGGTAGGTTGGTATTACTACAGCAAATTCATTATTTCATTATATTTATTTGATAGTTGATATTCCTAACCTAAAAAAAAAGTAAAGGAATGAACAATCTTCTGAAGAAAGACAGTAATTTCCAAGGAAAGGTCTATCTCCCTTCATTGCCAAACACAATATAAACTTCTAAACTAATCGAGATTGTATTAGGTTTGTTTAGTTTATATTAGGTTTAATATAAGATAGGTAAATGAGCAAGGAAGTGGAAACAAAGACGTGTGAATTAGTGTTAAGGTAACTAGTGGAAGAATCTGATCTAGAAACGACCCTATTTTGTAATGGTGAAGAAATGCTTAGTAATAAGTTTTATCAGTAAAAAGAGAGTGTTTGATAGAATATAAATTATTAAAACGATCAAGCAAGGAGTAGTATTGTGAATAACTTAAATTAAGTCATTAGGTCTTTTAATGGAGGCGAGAATTGAAGTAAATTAGTTGGGGTTAGAAATAAACGGGTATATAATTAAAACGGTCATTTCATAAGTCATGGCAACTATATTATATCAGCCAATAAAGCTGCAGGAATACAAATTCACTATATGCGAATGAAAGTCATTGGAATGCGCTTCGCAATGCTAGTAGCAAACTGGGTCCGGATACAGGAGGCAATGGGTAAGGGAAATTGGAAGATTCGTAAATATAAATCATCTTTTTATTATGCACAGGAGGAGACAAATTACATTACTCACAGCTAACACACAACAGAATAACCACCCAACGCTTCCACACATCTTTGCCAACGATGCTGTCGTCTATGTGCACCACCTCTCGTCGAAACGCTGTTAAGATGTTTTCCCTGTTTGCAAACCGCTTCCCACGCAGCGACTTCTTGAATTGGGAAATGAGATTAAAGTCACATGGACTGAGATCTGGCGAGTAAGGAGAGTGTTCCAACGCACTATCACCCAATGCTTTTCGTAGCTCAGAATGACACTGACAAACATTTCTGCCAGGAATAACTGTAATTTTCACGTATGATCACAGTTCAACTTTACCTACACTCATCTTGGAGCACAGCCTCTAGCATACTAGCTTTTGCGTGTGCTGTCAACTAGCCACCAATGCAAATAGACGCAATCTGGCGGTGGCATCCTGTACAGTGTACAACAGGTTTCCAAACGTATATACTGAACTAACCACATTTTCGGTTATTCGGAAACATAGTTGCCTTGACTTACGAAATGAGCCTCGTAGCTAAGAGAGAATTGAAACTGTTTCAGCATGAAACATTAAAAGTTATAATTATAAATAGGAAAAGTTAGAACGAGAGAAGTTGAACGGAAAGAAAACGGGTAAAGAGTAAGTAGAATTGTAAAAAAGATAGAATAAGTAGATTTAAGTTATTAGGATGTAATAAGGCACGGTACTTGTGAGTGAATTAGTGGGAGGTAGTTATAAATTACTTATTTATTTATTTATTTATTTATTTATTTATTTATTTATTTATTTATTTATTTATTTATTTATTTATTTATTTATTTATTTATTTATTTATTTATTTATTTATTTATTTATTTATTTATTTACTCAGGTGAAGTTATGTTTAGATAAAGACGAGAGAGAGCAGCATTTTCTTATAAAATATAACAAATAATATTAATTAGCACAGATATAAACATGTTGCGACTCTGTAATTTACTTTTTGACACAAGACAATTATGTGATGAGCTGAAAATATACGTAGATGAAAATCACCTCAGTTGAAGGATGCATTTACCATGGTTGAATCTCTTGATGTGAAATAAAGAAAATTTTATACCTTTTTGTGTAAGAATTTTAAGTATGGTGATACAGATCACATTCAGCGTTTTCTTGATAGTGCAGCATAGACATTTATCTTTACCAAAATGTTCATTTTAATATGAGACTGCATCAGTAGCGGCCCGCGGTTACAAAGGTTGGCAGCTCTGCATGAAAAATAGTATATTTAGCAAACGCATGCTGTTTATTGCATCTAAATCGGATAACACGTGTAATTACAGCTTCTTCTCGAAGTTGACTGTGCACCCGAAATTGTACTCCAACCATCCGTGCGCTACACCTCTCCCACCTGGTACAGCTAGTCACGTAGTGGAGATGTGCCCCACATGCTTTTCTAGATTTCTAAGTCAAATTAACTAAATCCTTCACTCCGGTGTTTGTCCGTGTATTTTCTCCTCTAAACAGTATACAGAACGCGTTTTCATGAGCGCAGCAAAAAATCAATCGTTTCCACTACACATTTCGGTATTAAAATGACTAGTAGGCTACATGATTTCCTCGACTTTTTCCAGAAATTTCAATATTTAAATTTTGTGTAGGACGTCCTAATTTCTTAAGTTAACATGCAATTTCTCTTTTAATTTCGAAAAGGGTTGGTCGATTAGGTTTTCATTTCATTAATTTTTAATATAAAATATTTCCTTAGACACACTGACTAATCACATCACACCATCCACAGTACTATAACACATTGGAACTGTAATGATATAGCTACAGTAGTCCAGAAGCCTGTGTGTTCTAACGCAGGTCATAAAGAGATGAGGGTGTTGGCGGTTATTTTGTATATACGGAGAGAGCTGCTTCGGTTCCAGCTCTAATGCAGTCTTATGGGGCGGTGAAGAAATCCAGTTTTCTGCTGCCGACTGCCCTACGTTGAGCTTCAGGAACTGCCGATCACAGATCCGAAAAGTACACTACAGCTAAAATTCTCGAACAGTTCAAGGCTCCTACAGACAGTAAAATCTCGAATCGAAGGAGAATGAATTGGAAAAATAAATGAAACAATGAACTAGATTACATAAAAGCATGTTTTACATTTTTTAATTTTTTCAGGTCCATTTAAATGGCAGCTCTGCAGTTCTTATTGTAGAGCCGCCCCTGGACTGCATCCTAAAATTAATGTGATTTTGAGACATTGTTCAAGTTAGGTGTTAAAAGTGATGTGAAACTATAAGAATTTCCAATTTAATTACATTCAAATTATTTTTAATATAATTTTTTTTTTCTTTCCGAAATTTAATGTTTTGCACTTTCAGCGTTTCCCATTTCCAGTCTTTAATTAATTTTATGTTGAAACACTGAATTATGTTCGTGGAGTAAATTTCTAAAGGAGCACCAAAATCCGTGAGAGGATATTGCGAATTAGTTGAAGTACGCATGTCGAAAATTGAGCACGGCACTTTTTAAAGAAACTTGTTGAAAAAAATGAAAGGAAGCCGCGAATATTGCAGTCATTCGCTCGACATTCCTGTGTCTAGACACGAGCAGCTGATAACATCTGTGATGTGCACAGCCAGGTGTGAAAAGCCAGACGTCTCCGCATGATACTACGAATTTCATAATAATTCATTCGTTACGTCGCGCGCGACAGTGGTATGAGAGAAGAATGCGTTCAATTACCATCCCAAAACAAGGAGCTGTTGACACAAAGAATCTGACAGCTCACTGAATTACCAGCGTATACAGCGGTTTCGTGGCTTTTACGGACATGATACAAGAATTCTTAGTAGCTTCCAATGCCTTCTAAATGGCCAAATACGCACAATGAAGGAAAAAGACATTGAAAATATGCACTATCAAAATTGAAACTTACGTTTTATTTTCGAATGGCACAATGTACAGGCCGATTATTTAGTCCTGACAGCTCAGCGACGCGAAAGAGGGGAAGTAATCGGAGGAGTGGGGAGAGTTTCGGAGTAGAGATAAGGGCGAGCGGTCGGTAAAGGCAAGCGAGTGAATAAACCAACCACCCCTTGGCGTAACTAAATGGACTCGCCTGTCCCACGCGCACATCTCCTGCGACTGTCAGGACTAAATAATCGTACTGTACTACTAACAGTCTTTCCAAATTTCTAAGATATTCTTTTCCCTTCATTCACTGTGCCACAAGATCTCTTCTCGAACATTTAATCGGGGGCATTGCAACACTTCACAGACCACCACAGAACACAAAATATGTAGTAGCATCATCATCATCATCATCATAATCATCATCTTCCTAACATGTATTAGGCCAAGTGGCCTGTTACGGTCTCAAACTAGAATTTTCAGTCCATCTCTTCTTTGGACGGCCTAGAGATCTTTTGCCATATGGATGGTAATGAAACAGTGCTTTTGGAATTCTGTATCGATTCATTCGTTCGAGATGACCCTTCCACTGAAGTTGATATTTGCTGATAAACTGTATAATGGGTTCTATTTGAAGTTCTTGCATTATGTCCTCATTTTTTTATGATCCCAGGGAGTATATCCAGCTGTTGCTCTCATAAACCTCATCTCACTTGCTGTTATTCTACTGACATCTTTATTCTTCACAGTCCACGCTTCACTACCATAGCGTAATACTGGCTGTGCTAAGGTTTTATACAAGCCTATTCTTGTGTGTCTTTGTACTAGTGAAGATTTCATGATTTTATTAATGATCCCCATTGTTTTATTATATTTAAATATTTTTTTCAGCTAAAACAGTAGCTAATTCATAAAACACTTGTACATGCAGCCTACTACAGACCTTCTACCTATCTACCTTTCCAAATTAAAGGCATGTTAGGGAGAGCATGTTAGTGCTATTGTCGCCAAATTACAAAGTCTGGGAGGGAGCAGAAGAGGCATCCTTCCAATAGGCCCACACCTGTGGAGTAACGGTCAGCGCGTCTGGCCGCGAAACCAGGTGGCCCGGGTTCGAATCCCGGTCGGGACAAGTTACCTGGTTGAGGTTTTTTCCGGGGTTTTCCCTCAACCCGATTTGAGCAAACGCTGAGTAACTTTCGGTACTGGACCCCGGACTCATTTCACCGGCATTATCACCTTCACTTCATTCAGACGCTAAATAACCTGAGATGTTGATACAGCGTCGTAAAATAACCTACTTAAATAAAAAAAATCCTTCTAATAATAATTTTAGCCTCAGGGTAAGACTTGTATACAACAAGAGTGTGGAATTCCAGTGTGACAATACAATGAGAGGATTAGCTGGTAAGGTTCAAAGTCCTCGGGTACAAAGCCTGCAAACCGTTAGCATATCACTTATATTTTTCAGTACATTATACTCAAATATTGTAAGCTCAGAAATACCAAACTCTACGAGGCAACATTTATAAAATGCAGTATCATGCGATTTAATACAAAATATGCAATGAAACTATAAAAGTGGACGTAATATGCAACATAAACCTCAAAATATGCATGATTAAACTTAAAATCTAAAAAAAAATATGACTTATACATGAATTTACCACTAAAAAGATCAAAACATGCAAATGTGCACGGGAAAAGTATACAATTTTCGAATCACTAACCCATGAAACGGATATTTACAAAGTTTGAGAACTGTAGCAAGCTTAGGGGAGAGTCGGGTAGTATCGGACATCGGGTAATATCGGACAGTGAGTTTCTTTCATCTACCACACGATGATAGTACCTGATTGACATGGTTACGTTTCTGTGATGTCGCATAGAGAAACGTAACCATGTCATTCAGGTACTACCATATGGTGGTAGATGAAAGAAACGCACTGTCCGATACTACCCGATGTCCGATACTACCCGACTCTCCCCTATATAAAACATGCATTTGCCTGCAAATCCTGTCTCTAGCCTTGAGATCTGGTTAACTACGATTCTTCTGAAATTTTTCTAGTTTGGCATAGCTGAACCCTATTTCTGAGCTGAATGCATCTGCAAAACAGTTACTTACTTACTTACAAATGGCTTTTAAGGAACCCGAAGGTTCATTGCCGCCCTCACATAAGCCCGCCATCGGTCCTTATCCTGTGCAAGATTAAGCCAGTCTCTATCATCATTCCCCACCTCCCTCAAATCCATTTTAATATTATCCTCCCATCTACGTCTCGGCCTCCCTAAAGGTCTTTTTCCCTCCGGTCTCCCAACTAACACTCTATATGCATTTCTGGATTCGCCCATACGTGCTACATGCCCTGCCCATCTCAAACGTCTGGATTCTGCAAAACAGTACAGAAAAATTAATTTGAAATTATAAAATTATCGAGTTACAATAGACACAAATAACTGAAAAGGGTAGTGCGTAGTATACCTATGCATATGTTATGTGAATATAATTTTTCTTCATAATGTATGTAGTAAAATTTACTGCAATAGTATCATTAATTAAATATAACAACACGTCATAACTGACTTTTCATCTCTGGCAGGATTACAATCGCACGACATGACAAACCTACGAGCTGAACGCTAATGACCGCCTATTAATGTCTCCAAAGTTTCAACTTACTTGTCCACCAAGCTTGAAGTCTTTACAGATTTAATGATCCGAAGCTGCTCTTGGGCGTGGGTTCGACTCCTGCTTGGATTGAGTACCTGGTTGGGTTTTTTTTTTTCAGAAAGGAAGAAGAATATAAGCTTAAGGTAATCTATGGCGAATTCACGACCTCATCCTACTATCATCAATTTCATCGACGCTAAATTAAATAGTAGTTGATGCAGCGTCGTTAAGGGGAGGCAGAGGTGAATATTTCAAAATCCACAAAATTTATCCGATTTGTTTGAAATTGATCATGGATACTCAGTATGTTATTAGTAATGGACATACCAAATTTCAACTTTCTAAGTAGGCCTACAATAGTTCTGTAAATATTAATAATTTTATAAAACTTTATATCGTTTGATATAAAATGCTCCATGCACCATATTGTAAGAAATTTTCGATATTTCTTTTTATTTATACGTTCAGAGAAGATATATTTTTATTTTTATTTTATTGGGTTATTTTACGACGCTGTATCAACATCTAGGTTATTTAGCGTATATGAAAGTGATAATGCCGGTGAAATGAGTCCGGGGTCCAACACCGAAAGTTACCCAGCATTTGCTCGTATTGGGTTGAGGGAAAACCCCTATCCCAACCGAGATTCGAACCCGGGCCACCTGATTTCGCAGCCAGACGCGCTGACCGTTACTCCACAAGTGTGGACTCAGAGAAGGTATATAAATAATGATAAGTATTAGTTTATTATGGGAATAATATAGTAATACAGTTATCTTGGTTTTAATTTCATACTTTTAAAGGGCACAAAATCAAAAACTAGCATCGGAATATGAAAATAAGGATAATAAAAATGGAAAAAATCAAATTTTCATTTTTTCTTCAGTTTTGTTCGAAAATTTCACCTCTGCCTCCCCTTAAGTAACAAACAAAAAAAAAAATACAAATTTAAATACAAAGCTAGCCATTTTCAAACCATTTTGGGCTTATCAAGGAGCACACAAGAAACTGTGATAAAAATGCATTAAATTGTGACATTTTTAAACAGAAAAGCCGGGACAATTAAACTGAAAAACATTATAATCCGCTGTAGAGTGACCGACTGCGAACAATGATTTCATACATTTTAAAGAAATTTGGAGCAGCAAAATATTTAAACTAGAGATATTTAAGTGACTGTGCATGAAGCAATAGACGTACACTCTCAAGAAGGGGGGCGAAAGTTGTCGGGGAATTTTGAAAACAGCCTGGGAACTAGAGTGTGTGCTGAAAGAGAAGGTTGATAATCTCTTAATCTCGTTAGGGAATAGTGACAAGAGCAGAAGCGAAGAGGATTCTGAGGAATAAGAAAGTGGAAATGAAATGGAAATAATTGACGACAAAGATCTTTATGAAGAGTCTGGAGTCTGGGTCTCGTTTAAAATAGCAAATGGTTGTAATAAATTGCAAAGTAACGTGACGATATTAAGCGCTGTAATTATTATTATTATTATTATTATTATTATTATTATTATTATTATTATTATTATTATTATTACCTACTGGCTTTTAAGGAACCCGGAGGTTCATTGCCGCCCTCACATAAGCCCACCATTGGTCCCTATCCTGAGCAAGATTAATCCATTCTCTATCATCATACCCCACCTCCCTCAAATCCATTTTAATATTATCCTCCCATCTACGTCTCGGCCTCCCTAAAGGCCTTTTTCCCTCCGGCCTCCCAACTAACACTCTTTATGCATTTCTGGATTCGCCCATACGTGCTACATGCCCTGCCCATCTCAAACGTCTGAATTTAATGTTCCTAATTATGTCAGGTGAAAAATACAATGTGTGCAGTTCTGTGTTGTGTAACTTTCTATATTCTCCTGTAACTTCATCCCTCTTAGCCTCAAATATTTTCCTAAGCACCTTATTCTCAAACACCCTTAATCTATGTTCCTCTCTCAAAGTGAGAGTCCAAGTTTCACAACCATAAAGAACAACCGGTAATATAACTGTTTTATAAATTCTAACTTTCAGATTTTTCGACAGCAGACTGGATGATAAAAGTTTCTCAACCGAATAATAACACGCATTTCCCATATTTATCTGTGTTTAATTTCCTCCCGAGTATTATTTATATTTGTTACTGTTGCTCCAAGATATTTTAACATCTCCACCTCTTCAAAAGATAAATTTCCAAGTTTTATATTTCCATTTCGTACAATTTCTCATCACGAAACATAATCATATACTTTGTCTTTTCGGGATTTACTTCCAAACCTATCTCTTTATTTGCTTCCAGTAAAATTCCCGTGTTTTCCCTAATCGTTTGTGGATTTTCTCCCAACATATTCACGTCATCCGCATAGACAAGCAGCTGATGTAACCCGTTCAATTCCAAACCCTCTCTGTTATCCTGGACTTTCCTAATGGCATACTCTAAAGCAAAGTTAAAAAGTAAAGGTGATAGTGCATCTCCTTGCTTTAGCCCACAGTGAATTGGAAACGCATCTCCTCGGCAAAGTCGATCTAACCTTATGACTGACAATGGTGCTATTTATTATAATTTATCTCCTTATCAGAACTTACCTAACCTTACCACTGACAGTGGGTCTATGTGTGACTATTATTATTATTATTATTATTATTATTATTATTATTATTATTATTATCATCCAAGCAGTTAATCCCCAATACCATTTTGTTTTAGAGTTCATTGTTAAAAGGTTAAAAAAAACACTATAGATGCTGGGGTCCCATAGTAAATTATATGTAGACAGAATATTTCGTCGTTAATACAGAAACAAATTATAGTATTATAATTGACGAACAGAAATCAAACAAGTAAAGCAGTCAAAATATTTTAGGAACAATTATAAATAACATGCTGGGCCATCCAATTATCTTCTGCCCAGAACTGCAGTGGCAACTGCCTAGTGGGGATATTTGACATTAATCTACTCGTATCTCCTCGCCAAAGCCTACCTAACTTTATCACTAACAATGGAGCTACTTGTCACTAATTATCTCATTGTCCAACTCTACCTAACCTTATCAATGAAAATGGAGCTGTCGCCAATTTACTCGTTCTCCCTCGCCAAAGCCTACCTACTTTAATCACTAACAATGGACCCACCCATCACCAATTTATCCACTGTCAAACTCTACCTAACCTCATCACAAACAATGGAGCCACCCATCACTAATTTATCCTCTGTCAAACTCTACTTAACCTCATCACTAACAATGGAGCCACCCATCACTAATTTATCTTCTGTCAAACTCTACTTAACCTCATCACTAACAATGGAGCCACCCATCACTAATTTATCCTCTGTCAAACTCTACCTAACCTCATCACTAATAATGGAGCCACCCATCACTAATTTATCTTCTGTCAAACTCTACTTAACCTCATCACTAACAATGGAGCCACCCATCACTAATTTATCCTCTGTCAAACTCTACCTAACCTCATCACTAATAATGGAGCCACCCATCACTAATTTATCCTCTATCAAACTCTACCTAACCTCATCACTAATAATGGAGCCACCCATCACTAATTTATCCCAGTCAAACTCTACTTAACCTCGTCACTAATAATGGAGCCACCCATCACTAATTTATCCTCCGTCAAACTCTACCTAACCTTATCATTAACAATGGAGCCACCCATCACTAATTTATCCTCCGTCAAACTCTACCTAACCTCATCACTAACAATGGAGCCACCCATCACTAATTTATTATCTGTCAAACTCTACCTAACCTCATCACTAACAATGGAGCCACCCAGCACTAATTTATCCTCTGTCAAACTCTACCTAACCTCATCACTAATAATGCAGCCACCCATCACTAATTTATCCTCTATCAAACTCTACCTAACCTCATCACTAATAATGCAGCCACCATCACTAATTTTATCCTCTGTCAAACTCTACCTAACCTCATCACTAACAATGGAGCCACCCATCACTAATTTATCCTCTGTCAAACTCTACCTAACCTCATCACTAACAATGGAGCCACCCATCACTAATTTATCCTCTGTCAAACTCTACCTAACCTCATCACTAACAATGGAGCCACTCATCACTAATTTATCCTCTGTCAAACTCTACTTAACCTCATCACTAACAATGGAGCCACCCATCACTAATTTATCCTCTCTCAAACTCTACCTAACCTTATCATTAACAATGGAGCCACCCATCACTAATTTATCCTCTGTCAAACTCTACTTAACCTCATCACTAACAATGGAGCCACCCATCACTAATTTATCCTCTGTCAAACTCTACCTAACCTCATCACTAACAATGGAGCCACCCATCACTAATTTATCCTCTGTCAAACTCTATTTAACCTCATCACTAACAATGGAGCCACCCATCACTAATTTATCCTCTATCAAACTCTACTTAACCTCATCACTAACAATGGAGCCACCCATCACTAATTTATCTTCTGTCAAACCTACTTAACCTCATCACTAACAATGGAGCCACCCATCACTAATTTATCCTCTGTCAAACCTCCTTAACCTCATCACTAACAATGGAGCTACCCATCACTAATTTATCCTCTATCAAACTCTACTTAACCTCATCACTAACAATGGAGCCACCCATCACTAATTTATCCTCTGTCATACCTACTTAACCTCATCACTAACGATGGAGCCACCCATCACTAATTTATCCTCTGTCAAACTCTACTTAATCTCATCACTAACAATGGAGCCACCCATAACTAATTTATCCTCTGCCAAACCTACTTAACCTCATTACTAACAATGGAGCCACCCACCACTAATTTATTCTCTGTCAAACCTACTTAACCTCATCACTAACAATGGAGCTACTTGTCGCTAATGTATCTCCTTGTCAAACTCTACCTAACTTTGTCACTAACAGTGGGGCTACTTGTCACAAATCTATCTCCTCGTTAAAGGCAACGTAACCTTGTGGCTGACAGTGGAGCTACTTGCCACTAATTTATCTCCCTGTTAAACACTACCTAACTTTATATCACTGACAGTGGGTTACTTATCACTAATTTATCTCCTTGTTAAACTGTTCCTAACCTTATTACATCACAGAGTGGGGCTACTTGTCACTAATCCATCTCTTCGGCAAAGTCGATCTTACCTTATGACTGACAATGGTGCTATTTGTTACTAATTTATCTCCTTATCAAAACTTACCTAACCTTATCACTGACAGTGGGGCTGTGGGTGACTAATATATCTCCTCATAAAACCGTACCGAACGTTGTCACTAACAGTGGGGGTACTTGTCATTAAGAAAGAGACGAAGGAGGATTAGGAAATAAAACCAAATTTTTCCATGTAAGAACAGTACAATTGAGCGTCATGCCCATTAACCTTCTGTTCGCAATTTAAATAATCATGCATAAAAACTGTGCTTCATAATATTCTTGAAATATTCAGGTCTTTCAGTTTCTAACCTATACAAGTATGTGTTTTGTCACCCAGGGTTTCGCAATTTATTTAATAGATTAATTGTAGGTGATTGTAAAGTCGTTCGTCCAAGAAATTTATTTTAGTGCAATGAAGATAAGTTGCTTCTTGAATTTGTGCCGCAAATAATATAAATTGCGGTTCACATTGAGCAAGACATAGAAACAGACTCTACAAGTTCTTACAAAAAAAAAAAAAAAAAAAAAAAAAAAAAAAAAAAAAAAAAAAAAAAAAAACCATCGAAAATTGAAGCTTGATATGAATTTTATACAATTACTTACGAATAAAATAACTCATTGCACTCTATCCTCTTGAAACGCATTTAGTTCAACAGTAATTCCAATAATATCAATTTCTCTTGCCATGTTACTGTAAGAACACAATTAGTATCCGTCATATTGGCTTTCACGATGTTTCTGCATTATAAGATATTACTACGCTCATCAAGTAACTACTAATTTATGAGACAGTAATTGGAATTTTTCGTCTCGGTACTAACAATATTATCAAGTAGCTTTATTAATCTCAAATAAACTGTTTCTCTTTTACATTCATTTATATTACAATATATATTTCACGTTTTTTCGGGTGTCTCATTTGACTCCAGTGATTAGTTAGTTGTTACATGAAAAGAATGAGCAGATTATTACAGAGATCGCAAAAGCGTATTTCGAATCTTACCGGATCGCTGGACATCAATGACGTCACGCTGCAGCGAAATAGGAACAAAACTGCTGGAAGGTTTAATGGCTATCATGTACAAGTGTTACACGCTAGCAATATTTTGCGAAATTTCCATACTGTCATCTCATTTAAAGAAAAGAGAGCATAAACCATTTATTTCTTGAACCAGTAGTAATAACTGGTCCGTTGACACGTTCGTTCATAAACCATTAACATATTTTTTTACGTTGTGCTCATTAATTAACAATAGGTCCCTATTAGAAACAACAACAACAATCACATTTCTTGGCTTAAAAATCGACAATGTGTTAAATTGGAAAAATCATATTAAAGAAATTACCCCCCCCCAAATTAAATTCAGCATGTTTTGTTATTAGATCTGTGCAAAAGATAGTAAATATCCACTCGGTAATGAGTTTTGGAATAATATTCTGGGAAATTCCACAGATAGTAACAGTATATTTCTACTACAAAAAAAGAGTAATTAGAATAATAGTAGGTGCCAAATCTAGGGAATCGTGTAGGACTATTTTCAAAAAATTACAAATAATGCCCATGGCTTGTCAGTATATTTTTTCATTAATATACTTCCTGTGTATGTAACGTGAAAACTTTGTAACTAATCCAACAGTTCATAGCATAAACACGTGTCAAAAATGACTTTCATACTCCATCGGCAAGTCTATCATGCTATCAAAAAGGGGTGCGTTATATGGCATAAAACTTTTTAATAGTCTCCCTATCGATATAAAAAATGAAACTCAAAACATAAGATTATTTAAGACCAAATTAAAGAATTACCTAATTTCTCACGCCTTCTATTCTGTAGGTGAATTCATGACATTCAACAACGCTTCATAAAAATGATACTAAAACTACGTGTTGTACTAGTAGACTATATTGTAAACCTCTTCTGTATACATTTCAACTAGACTGGACTATAAATTAAGATTTTATAATAGTATTAAGTTTTTTGACTTGTTCCATATTCTAGCTGTAAAGCAATGTATGAATACTATGGAATGTTAATCAATACAATACTATACAATAGAATACAAACAATACAGCAGAACACACCGCCATGACATAACAGTGCACGATATCATTCGTCTGCTAATTCCCGCCGTTTACAAGAACCATTCACTGATGGCGGCTGAAGGATACTGCCACCACCTCTGCAAGCTGATGGAACCGTTGCGACGCCTGTGGAGCATCAGTGACGTCATCGTTGAAATTCGGAACATCGTGATGCCATCAGATTGCTCAGCGCTGAAATTCGGAATACGCTCCAAGACAAGAAGACACTTCTGACGCCCTTAAGGGGCATCTACACGGTTCAATTTTCCATGCGCGTACGCATGAAATCTGGGAAGAATATTGAAAAAATAAAACTGAAAGCGCATGTTCACTTAAGATGCATGCAGTATTCGTGTCTACATGGTGCGCCGTGTTGAACGTCATCTTAACTACGTATATAATACATTCATTACTAAATATTAAAAATCAATCCAATACTTAGACCTACTTGATTCTCAAAATTGTGGTTCAACACTCCATAGACACTCGTATTTGCTATAATCTTCAATAAAGCTAATCGTACTTGCCACCATTTTCAGCTTAAAAGGCTCATCATCACCAAAAAAAAAAAATCAGTTTATTCGCTGCCTCCTAGACCAATCAGCTGTTCGTTACATGCTGCTGTTGAACGAAATAACGCACAAGATACCACCGGCGATGGGTAGATTTCAATTGCTGCATGCGTTCTCATTTTTAGTGGAAAAAGACATGCACAAATGCATGCGTTTCGTTCAATCTTGCATGCATTGCTTGAATGTGTAAAGTTGAACCGTGCAGATACACCTTTACGGAAGCACGTGGAAGACATAGGGACAGAACGCTGTGCCCTAGAAATTTGATACGAACAAATGTAACATTATAAACTTTCTTTCCAGAACGGAAAGTTACATTTGCTCGGCTCAAATTTATGCACATTTAAAGGACAAAACTAAAATTCTTTCAATAATTTATTAACGTATTGTAATACACTGCTCTCCTAAACAGACTGAACAGTTTGGGAATTAAATTAATGGCTTTTCCAAAACACGCTATGAAATATTTCATATAAAACAATTTTTTTTCCTTCGCTGTTATTTATACTCGCTTTAACATCTTTGGTCATATCGCGAGTTAATCTTTGGTTGAAATCCGAAGGCCTGTGTACTATTGTTGAGACTGGTTCTATTGTTGTGAACTAGGTGGCGACTGTATATATATATCTGATTTGCTATGAATATGATTTCGGTGATTTGCAGGGATGCTGTGGCCCGAATTTCCCAGCATTTGCCTTACGCGTTGAGGAAAACCCCTGAAAAACCTCAACCAGGAAATTCAACCCGACCGGGAATCGAACCCGGACCCTCTGCGTAAGAGACCAGCATGCTGACCCCTACACCACAGAGGTGGTCAAAACAATTTTTATCTCGAAAAGAAAGTTTTTTTTTTTTTTTTGTTTTCTTGATTACCAGATGAATTTATTATCATACTCTTTTTATTGTGGATTTTATTTAATTTTCGTATTCTTTTCTTCTTTTCATTATTATTTTATTACATTCCATGTGTTGTATTCTTCTTTACTTTTTCCCTGTTAACTATTTATACTAAGTTGCTTTTATTATATTCCAGTCTTTAGATCTGTATTTAACTTCCTTTTTTCTATTATGGTATTATTTTCATGTTGTTTAGTGTCGATTTTGTTATGCTATTATTTTTTTTGTAATATGTTAGTATTCTGTTCTTTAACTTTTTGTTAAATTTTCACTGCTTTATACTTTGTGACCTGTTAGATTATAAGAGAAAGGACCTTAACTCTGCCAGTATAAATAAATATATTGTTGTTGTTATTATTATTATTATTATTATTATTAAAAACGAGAAAAACGTTATTGAATTTTTTATTTGAAATATCTCAAAGAATAACCCCCTGAAATTAATGACACTACTTCTGGTTCATCCTGTTAAAGCTCCAGAGGTTGTCTCCTTTCTGCAACTAAACGATTGGGAGTTCAGCTCTAATTCCACTGTAACTAATTACTACCAAATATTCGGAATCACATCGTTCTTGCAGTAAAAGATCAAGCATTTTAACGTATGAAACAAGTAAAACATTAATTTTACCAAAAAGTGGAGTCACCTCCTTTTTGCAGAAAGCCCTTCAACTTCGTCGCTTTCCAAGCTGATGTTTCCGATATAATGCCTTCCTGTTGCGAATTTCCTTAACGATTTCAAAGGAGACTGTTCTAGCCTATAGCCTATGTCATCGAGTTTTTCTTCAGTTAAAACCCGATTTATGCGCCTTCATTTTTATTTCAAAGTCAGCTGGTTTCTCTCACTTTTCCACTAAATTCTGGATTGTGAAAGAAATAGTTGTTGAAAGCCATAATATTTCCGTAGAAATGAATGAATGTACGAATGTACGTATATATTTGTCTTTAAGCAATATACCTTTCGGTGAGGCGGCACTTCACATTATTAATATACAGTGCCGTCTCACTGATTTACACGCCTCTCGTACAAGCCAATTGGGACATTACTTATTTTTAATTTATTATTGCAATTCTTCCACTAGTCTTTTCTTGTCTTTCATCAATTCTTCCTCTACTTTACTCCTAACCCATCATTATACCAAAAATACTGTAAGCCCCCTCACTCTACATCTCTAATTATTTGCACTTTTCACTACTCCCTTTTCCACATAGCTACTTTTTAGGTCTTAGTTTTCTTCTCTCACGATTTATTTCCCCTCCACACCATTTCCTTAAGTCCTACTGTTTTCTCACCTTGTTTTCCCCTCTTCCTTCATCACTGCTCCCTGAACTATCTCCTATTTGCGTTACTCTGCTTCTAGTCAGCCTCGATTTAGATTTTAGTTCCTCCACCCGCTTCGGAATTGCTCCCATCTGATGTCCACTATTTCCATTCGCTTGCATTGAGGTCTTGTTCTGCTGAGCTTGCTGAACTTACTGAATACCAGTTCGCGTCACTCCTGTTTCTTCTTCAGTTGACGTCACTGCCTGCTTTCCGGAAATTTTCGCTGAGTTTGATACGTTTACAATTGACTCACGTACACTCACCACACTTGTGTCACTAACCTCGTCTTTAGATACAATATTCTTGATTTTTTCTTTCAAAATTTTTCTGTTTCTTTCCTTTTCTTCTGAGTCTACGATCGGTTCCTTTAACGTTACTAAGCACTCCCCTACACTAAAAACCAAATTGTTTATCTTAATTTTGTCCTTGATGAGTTTCGCGAATTGTCCATTTTTTCGTATTTCCGTAGAAATATAACATGACACTTTCTGTACGATTTTCTCGTAATATATACTTCGCAGCAAACAAAGAATGTGCCGATTCTTCGTCGTTTGAATTGCAAAATTTTTCCGCGCGGTTCACACGCACAAACGAACTGCAATTGTAGGCACTAGTATAGGTCGTTCGTTATCTCGTGGAACCAAATGCTTGTGTGCGTTGTAGCATATAATAAGAACTAGAGATGAACAAAACTAACTGCCGCTCTCGCTCGCTGTGTTCGTTGCATTTGTCTTTCGAGTATCGTCTCGTCATTGTCGTGCGCTTCGAGTCTCGCTCATCGTTCTCGAAATAGCATTTGGTCGGCGTGGAAAGATTTCGTAACTTTGAATAACATACATCATTGAAATAAATAACATTATAAATGTTTAAATGAGACAAAAAGACAAAACAGAACAGTATCTTGGTTATCAAAATGTTCTGGTTCTATTATTTGATATTACCTATGGTTATATACTCGTAAATAGAAAAAAAAAAACAATTCTCAAATAAATTTTCATTCTAAGAAACATAAAACATAACGCTAATATATTCTTACTTGAGATTGCACACTTGATCTCAAACATATGAAAAGAAAATTCCTAGCCTTTTAATAAGGGCCTAGTAATTAAATAAAGACTGGGGAACGAATTATTATACACTGAAAGGTAGAGATGTTTCAAATAGGCTACTTGATTGTTTACACATATATAACAGTTGCCAAAATAGATCAAAGTTCAGTCGGGTATACTTCGCACGAAAACATGACGATCTTCCCTCATTCCATTCACCAGTTAACTGCAGGCACGCGCAAGGGATAAACCCTTAGCTGAGTTGCCAATTCTTCAAGTCATTGTGATTTGCGAACGTTTTTCAAACTGTTCCGTGAAACCGCGATTTTCAGCGAGACTATATCTTTGTAAATACACCTTAATTTATAATTACTAAAACAATATTGGTATAAAAATGAACAAACTTATTTTAAAAACACTTTATATTTACATTTTCACTAACATGTTTTGCTTAATAAACAAAGAAATTCAGAATTATACAATAACTGTTAACTTCTCATGTTATTGAAGTTCCAGAATTTGATACTTAATTAAAGATGTTGCGCTGGTAAAATTTTCGGACACTGTGACCATTGAATAGCAATTTATAGTACAAGAGAGTAAAACTGGATTTTATCCGCTTCGCCTTCGGTGATAATTTCCACGAGCGCATAAAATCTGTTTACTCTAGTGTGCTATACAATATTTTATTCATTATTGGTATGTAAATTTAATTTTAATTTGTAGGTCTTTCCTTTGTAATGTGTTGTTGGCGAAGAAGTTCATATATATTCATTTTAATTAATGCTGATATGTTGGTTGTCATGTAGAGAATGATTTAAAAACATTTAATTCACTGCTGTAAGTTAGAAAACTTTTAAGCACTGCTGTGAATAATGTCATTATTTAGGTTGCTAAGGACGGTGAAATAAAGACCAGGTTAGGTACCAGTCATGGATAAATGTATTCCTTTTAGATCATTTTTTCCTGTCGTGATGGCCTGGATCTCCAGATGAATCAGGAGGCCAGGCTACGGATCATCTGCTCCAACACTCATCAATCATGGCCGGAATAAATTAGACATATTGAAGCGCACAACGGTATAAAACAACACGTCGACAAATGTCTGAAAAAGACACCGAGAACAGGTGAAAGCCAAGAGGTAATGACTGCTATATTTGGCAATGCTGGGACCCATTGTATTTCTACCACGCGGCTAGGGGTTGAGTAGAGGATGGGGGTTTATGAGGGATTACCAATTCCAAGAAGAGAGGCCGTCATGTTTTCGAGGCAAGTATATAAACAACTGTGGCAATTCAAGGCTGCTTGACGTTCGGGACTTCGGGAGTGATCAATCTCGGCGTCTCGAAACACTCGCAAGCAGTCTTTGCGGCAATGACGTGACGTATACAACATTGTCGTGCGGGTTTTCGGCTTTGCGGGCGCTGTTAGTCTCGCTTTCTCGATCGTTGTTCATCTCTAGTAAGCAGTAAGGAAATAAAATAGATGCACTGTAAAAACGACTACGTTCATTATCTCTTTTTCGTTAACCTAGAAACAACAACAGGGGTTTGACTGGACTCTTTACTCGTTGATGAAGTATATAACATAAGTAGTCTTCAATCTTGAACCTATCTTCATCTTCAGGAGAAAGGAAATGGGTATAAGAAAGAGTATCCTATTTATTAGGAACATTAAATTGCTGGTTAAATTCACTTGATTGTCTAAACTAATGTCTAAGAATGTTCTTTCTCCTTCCTTTATCTCAATATGAAGGTACGGCAAATCAATGTTTTGGGATTTCATGTCTCATTTACCAACATAGTGCAATCACAATCTAGTATATACAGTCACGAAGCTTGAGTTGTGAGGGTGCTAGGAACAATAGACTGTGCCGGTATTATTTTGCTTTGTCTGTAATGAGGCGATATTAGCGATCCTAGTGGTTAGCAACTATCTATGGATGCATATTTACTACGTATTGAGCTTCGTGACTGTATATACTAGACTGTGGTGCAATTCTCAAATGTAGAACAGAAAATACTCGTATTATACTCAAATTTCATAGTGTGACTTTCAATGAAAGCATTTAGAACGACATGTACTGACAAATAATGAAAAATTTTGGTATCAAAGGAGATTATTAAAATTTTATTTACTTTTTTACACATGCAAAATAACAACATGGTAACTATTTAAGCTTCTGCTACACTAATCTAAAAAATCTATATAAAAATAAATCACATTTCTATGCAAAAGCACCAAAACTGTCACATGAATAATTGCTAAGTTCTAACTTCTTTCTCACTTGCATCAGAAATTATGAAAATAAATTTATTTACAAAAAGGTGCATAAAAGAAAACTTCATACTTAATGCCCTATTATCATGAATACAGAGTGACTCCCATTTAATTATCAGTCTGTCTTAATGATTTCAATTAAAATTCCATCAAACCAACTTTCACTGCTCTAATTAAGTAGAACACGACAAGTAAAAATATTTCCATTATTATAATAAGCTACAGATTTTAAAAAATCTGCATAAAACATTATGGGTGCTATGCATAGACATTTCGCTAGCCCGCGCTTTGAGCATGCTAAACTAGCCGCGGCTATTGACTGATTACTTGTACAGGATTCATATCATATCATATCGCTAACACTGGTTTATGAATACGAAAAACGTTAGTTCACTGATCTTCCACCAGAAGCCCGCGCTAAGAATGTCTATGAATATGGCCCAAAGAAACTATATCTTATGTAATTTTGTATTTAGTTTAAATTTATTCATTTACATACATTCCTGGAAACAAAAAGTGACTGATGTCTATAGGTTTAAACAGTCCACCAAATGACACAAATGTTATCAAAATTTAACAATAATAATAAATATCCCTATATGTCATCTTTCTGTCTTCTCTGGATGCATTATCTTTCTACAGATACAGACTGACACAAATACTGAGTAATATGCCCGATATCTCATGGAATGAGTGTTCTGAACAGAGATAAACAAGTTATTCTAACATGTGTCTTGGTAGTGCAGATGATACAGTAGACTGAATGATTTGTAATTGAAAGCACATTCTTCAGTTCAAATCGTGGGAAAATTTTTGTGAGTTTTATTTTGTTTGTTTCCTAGCAGGCCCAAGATCGAATCCTCGTTAGGACAAGTTGCCTGGTTGACTTTTTTCGTGGTTTTCCCTCAATCCATTAAGAGAAAATACTGGGTAACTTTTGGCGCCAAAACCTGGGTTCATTTCGCTGTTATTATCACCTTCATCTTCATCCATCTTGCCTACTTCTATACTATGTCATCCTATCATATGAGGCTAACAAAATATGACCTAATGAGTGCCCCAACCTCAGAACAGAATTAACTCTGTGGCCGGAAGGAAAATGGTCTTGTCAATTTTTTGTGAAAATGAGATTTTTATAATATATTCTGTAAGCGAAAACAATTCTCTACAATCTGGTAAAACGGCTAAAGTCAAATAAGACTCCTGACTGGATTTATAGAGCGTTACCAAATGTCCTAAATACTTTTTGAATCGAGCATACACAGAATAAAGGACTTAAGAATATTTAATACTTTATTCCTTACAAACCATCACATGTTTACTTTCCATGCTTCCCTATTAAAAAGGTCTAACTTGTATTTTAGCCATTTTATCACATACTTGACGCCATTTCCTTTTAAAATTTAAGCACCAGCGTAAACAGTCCTATATTGTTTAAGACCCATTTTGCATTCCTAATAATTTACATTTCTCATTTATTTTGACATGAAAAAGGTCTTATGTTTAATAGTCCCTTCTACTCAGTTTGGCTTCTAGTCTTAAAAGGGCTTAAGTGCGGCTATTTTTGGAAATAATCAAGAAAATTGTTACATGAGCAACATTATCTATTTTAGAAGAAATATAAACAAATAATATCCAGGAAAAACCTCTTAATTAAAAAAAAAACTCTATAATTGACACCAATTTCAATTTTTCTACTACTTTCCTGAAAAGTATAAAATTTTTACTTAAGACCTTATTCCTCCCGGCCACAGAACTATAATTGCCAAAAAAGTAGGCAGAGGCGCAAATGGCTACACGTAAATATAGTAGATGTAGAAAAAAAAATTGTTTCTAATTTGGAGAGAAATTTAGAATTTTAGTGTAAGAAATGTGAAGTATTATGCAGTCCTTAAAAGAACATTAGCTGGTATTATTTAATCTGTCCAACGCTGTAGAGTAATGGTTAGTATGGCTGACCATGAAATTATCAGGCACGGGTTCAAATCCTGGTTGAGGTTTTTTCCGAGCTTCTCCCTCAACCCATTAAGAGCAAATGCTGGGTAACGTTCGGTGCTGGACCCCCGACTCATTTCACTGGCATTTTCATCTTCATATCATTCAGATGCTAGCTAACCATAATAGTTGATAAAGCGTCGTAAAATAAATCACTAGCAAAAAAAAATATATTGTATCTAACAACCTTCCACATATACTACTGTTATTTTCGTTCGCCACAGAATGGATTGAATTAGCACAGCCATATAGCTGAGACCTCTTTCCATGCTCTCTTGCACGACTTTCCAGAGTCCTTCCAAAGTTCTGGCAGATGAGCCTGGCCCAGTTTCACTCAAGACCAACTTTTGCAACCCACATGCAGCTCAAATACATCTCAAACACGGACCAATCTATGACCTCCATTTCACATTGATCAGCAAGCCACTTTCGAACACTTTAAAATTTGTGGGAAAGTGACTGTTCATGCTATAAACAGATTGATCCATCAGGACACATTACTGAACTGAGGGAACAGAAGTCAGTTGACAAATAGGAAACATTATTCTAATTGGAAATACAATTGTATACAGTATGTTCAAATGTTCAAAATGTCCTCCATTTACTTGGAGACAGTGCTTCACTTGATCCTGACATTCTTGTGTCACGCTTAAAAGTGTTGCTGGTGGGATGTAATGGATAACATGGGTGATCCTTTGTTTCAAGTCATCTACAGATGTAGGTAGTCTCAAAAATGTGCTGTTTCACAAGTCCTCATATAACGAAATCAAGGGGTATGAGGTCTGGTGACCGTGGAGGCCATGACTGAGGTCCAATTCGTCCAATCCAGTGCACATCGAACATCTCACTTAGTTTTTGGCAAACTGTTAGAGTATAATGTGCCGTGGCCTCATCTTGTTGAAACCACATTCTAATCCATTTGTTCAGTGGCAAATCATACAGGAACTCCATTACAATGCTGTCCAGCAATTCCACACTTTTTTTTTTTTTTTTTCGTTTTTGGTAACTCTATAGCATCTATTAGATGCTTTATGGTTGTGCTAACAGATGGAGTTACTTGTCAACAATGTGACGCTGAAACGTGTGTTCAGGTTACTGCCCAGCGACAGTCCTGACGTATTTTTATATTGTGATGATTGGTTAATTTATATTAACCCGGCACAATCACAATCACACTCACATTCATACAAATTTCCAGACTCTAGACACCCAGGGAATTATTCTTCTTCAAGAAAAATTCACCGAGAGGCTAGCCCGGGAATCGAACCCAGGACCTCCTGATCTGGAAGCCAGCATGCTGACCAACAGACCACGGAGGCAGTCAATTCCACATGTGTGTTGGTTTATATTTCCATCAAAGAAATATGGTCCCACAACCATATCACCTAGTATTCCAAACCACACCATAACGCTTGGAGCTTCAGGGTTATTAGCTTCAAGCATCCATCTTGGGTTTTCTTTAGACCAGTATCGTGCATTTTGTGTATGAGAAAGAACATGCATTCGTCACTGAACAGAATGCTGAAGAAAGCATTGAACAGTACGCAAACGCTGTGTAATCTAGTTGCAATATGTTCGCTCATTATATTACTTTGTACAATAATTATTTCAGTTTTACAATTAGTAATGTTTCCCATTTGTCAACTGACTTCTGTGTCACATGGTATTTTGTAGTATGTCAACATTCTAAGTCCCATTTAGGCATCCGTATATCCTATCTAAAGTACCATTCCTCAAAACATAATATTCAACCCCACACCACTACAGAAATGGACCCCAGAGTGTGAGATCTCAACGTAACTTGCAGTATAATGAAAATTTTACGACCTATACAACGTGACTGACCCATTATTTGCTGAAGAAAAGAGGATTCATCTGAGAATTTAACATTTTTCCAGTCAAAATATAAATTTTCTTCAGCAAACACTAGTTGGTATAGCTTGCGTTTGTCCAATAGTTTTACTTGTGTTCGTTCAAGAGTTTAATCTCCAAAGCAATCCATCTCTTTTTCGGTCCAGAATCCTTAAATTGGTACTGAATTCATAAATCATGTTTTAGGACAGTGCAATTCAGTGATTCAAGGAATTCTAACTACATTGGTGTAAACGTGAATCTCTAAGATAAATAATTTTCTAGTTTTGTACCTTTAGAAGTGTTGGGCCACATCACTCTGTGAACTACCTGACTGCTGGCATTTCACCCTGCATCTCATGTCTGTGCTTATATGTCGTCCAAAACATGATAAATACTATGTCTTTCTTCTACCTCTTCTGTACTTGATTTTGTCTTAAATAATGAATCTAGGATTTTCATGGTTGATCTTTTTGACCATTACATATGGAATACTGTTGCTAGTGCCTTTGTTTTGTTGAAGTATTTTATAAAACAAATGGACGGACTTCTTGTGAACTGTACTCTTTTAGGAACGTATTTCAGTCTCCAAATGAAGACCTTCATGGCCGGCATAAATGGGGTGAGAGTTTTCCGGGCTAAAGGCCATGATCTATGAGTGACGTTTCATCCAGACATTTCGTCTACAACTGTGGTAGACATCATCAGTGGCGAGGCACTCTGGAGCGTAGTGATCTCCTCAGAGTGCCAGGGGTGACATATTTCAGTCTTACGATGTAAGAGTAATGGAACGGAGAAAAATTCTCTCCAGCGCCAGGATTTATTTATGTAACTTAGATCATACAGAATTTTTTTCTCATTAATAATCGTGTTTAGAATATCTCATTACGTTTTCACATTCTTCAATCTGGTAGTCGTTACCACAGGATATGAATTTTCTTCCATTCTCACTGTGAGTATCTTGTCTCAACTGTTTCTATAGTTCATCTGTTTCATATTTTAACGTCGTCCATAGAGGCCAAACTGTTTTCTATATGAATGATATATTTTCAATATATCCAATTGGTTGAAATCATTTCGGAAATTAATGCAATAAATCGATATTTTTATCTCGACTGGATGTGTTAACACAACCTTAAAAATTGTATGAAGACATTTCCGACAATGTTACGTGAATAACAATACTCATTCACTTACAAGGAGAGGACATGCTCTGTATATCACCGAATGGAATAAGATTGTGTGAGATGAAAGTACAAGACGTACTGTTTAAAGTCATACCTGATATGGATGGCCAATAACCCCTCGTTTTGAAAATATTGGCTATTGTTTGTGACATACTTCCGTTAGATGCTCAATAGGGAAGCATTAGACTGTGTAACAGCGTAGCCCCTATGGTTGGATGCTGAGTTGTTATCCAGGAAACCTGAGTTCGAATCTTAACTGGTCCTGTATTTTTTTCTTTTAATAATGATCAATATTGTGATCACAGTTATCTATTTACATACCTATATCACATTTCTCAATGTACTGAATCCTTCATCATGTTTTAAACAAATCACTAATGAACTAACATTGTCTTGTAAAGGATAAACAATGAAATACTGCTCAAGTAGGAAGGTAAGATGTGTCACTGGCGTCTGTTCTATTTCTGTAGCAGCTATTCCATTTCATTTTGTACCCGATTCATTATGATGTCATAAAAACACACAAAATACACATATTTCCTGCACAGCAAATGAAAGAAGGTTGTCACACACATTTTTCCGCACTTCTGCTGTGAAACAGATATCCTTCACATTCACAAACACTTCTCGTTCATTGATTTTGATGCATACCACGCATATTTCAACATGGCTTTGAATATAGGAACTGACAACTGAAACTGAATTAAAATATAATAATAATAATAATAATAATAATAATAATAATGATGATGATAATAATAATAATATTTATTTATTTATTTATTTTTAATAATAATAATATCAAGCTTTAAAAAATGAGAAGGCATTAGGATTCGAACTCGGGGTGCCTGGATGACAACTCAGCATCCAACCACATGAGCTACGCCGTTACACAGTCTAATGCTTCCCTATTAGGCACCTAACGGAAGTATGTCAAAAACAGTAGCCAATATTTTCAAAACAAGGGGTCATTGGCCACCCATACCAAGTATGACTTTAAACAGTACGTCTTATACTTTCATGTCACAAAATCTGATTTAATTCGGTGATATACAGAGCGTGTCCTCTCCTTGTTAGTAAATGGACAACAGAATTTTCAGTGTGCTCACATGACCTCAATATCCCAACGATATACTACAAATCAAATACAGTGCACATTACATAGTTGCTTGGTATATCTGGTGACTAGTGCAAAATGACGTCATCACAGTGGAGCACAAACTTCATAAATTGAAAATGCTTTCC